>NC_057801.1:356011097-356017549 GCF_018294505.1 Triticum aestivum
GAGCGAGCGCTGCGGGCGCGGGCGGACGGGCTCGTCCGGGCCCCGATGGGCTCGGCGGGCCCCGATCTGGGCCGGGAGGGCCGGCGTGGTGGAGACGGCGGCGGGGATAGGTGGCGGCACGGGGTTGGTCCGGGGCGGTGGCGTGATGACGTGTCGGCCCCGGATTTATCCGGGCGACGTGGCTGGGCGGACGTGTCCGGTGCGGGCGGACGCGTCCGGCGACACGGGGAAGAGGAGGCTAGGTTTGGACCCGGGATTTCGGAGGGGGAGGCTTATTTATAGTTTCTGGGAGCTAGGAGAGTCCAAATGGAGCACGGTTTTCGCCCACACGATCGTAATCGAACGACCGAGAGCATGGAGGGGAGTTAGATGGGTTTTGGGCCACATTGGAAGGGTGTTGGGCTGCAAAGAGAGAGGGGCTTTACGGTTACCTGTTTAACCGTTGGAGTACCAAACGACCTCCAAATGGCACGAAACATGACACGCGGTCTACCGGTGGTATACCAAGGCCACTTGGCAAGCCTCGGTCCATTCCGAGAACGTTTAACACCCTCTCATAACGAGAGACAAAAGGGGAACGCCGGAGGGCATAGGAGTGCCAGATTGCAAAACGGACAACGGGGAAAATGCTCGGATGCATGAGATGAACACGTATGCAAAATGAAATGCACATGATGACATGATAAAATGCAACACGCAAGCAAATGACATGGCAACGACATCGAATAACTGGCAGACACCTGGCACATCGGATCCGGGGCGTTACAACACTCCTCCACTAACAAGAGATCTCGTCCCGAGATCTTAGGACCGAGACAGAAGGGAAAAAGGATGAGGTGAAACAAGAACTCAAGATAAGGAGCAAAGAATCGAGAGCACTCGAGAAGAAGAGAGGAACAACGAGAATGACGAGAATAGAAAGCTCACGGAATCAGATAGACTCTGAAACCACTCCGGTTAGAACGAGATAAGAAACGAATAAGACTGAAAGAATTTAGGCAGCACTCCGGCTGAAACATGGAGGACTAGAACATGAACTTCACAAGATGGGATGGCACATGACGAGATGAACAATGCGATGCCTCCGAAAGAATTGAATGAAAAGAACTTAGAAGGAAGGATTGAACTGATTTGAATATCTGAGAAGAACGAAGAAATGCAAAACTCCAATTCAAAAGAATACGGAGAATTTAATTGCACTTCGAGACGCGAGAAGAAAATATACTTGAACTCCACCAACGAGAATCTTGATGAACTCTTGAAGAGTTAATTAAGTCATGAAGAACCACCATGAAGAACTCCGGTGACAAAAGGATGATGAAATAGAATGAAGGATGAAAGAATAAGATTAGCCTAGCGATGATTTGGATGGAGGTTCCGACGAAATGGACGAGGAAAATTGAACTCCGGAAAAGAAAAGATGAAAACACTTGGAACTAGAATTTATTCATGAAGAACAAACTCCGAAGGAAGGGATTAATCACTTGGATGAAATAAGAATAAGATTTATTGTATGCTTATCCTTCATAAAATTAAATTGATGACAAGCAATGGATTTCATACAACTTATCCGCGTTGAAAAGGATTAAGGGGGGATATAGCGCAAAACTTGAGAAAGTCTTCATGAACCACCGGTAGGATTGGAAAGAACGAATGAATAAAAATGATAATCAATGAAAAAGAATCTTGAACGAACCACCGTAAGAATTCGAAAATTGAATGACGAAAGAGAATGAATCACCGGGAAGAATTAGAAGAACCAATATGCTTGAGGGGATTTAGATGCAAAAGAACAAAGAGATAATGAGCTGATTAAAGAACACTTGAACGAAGCACCGGGATAAATAGAGAACGGTAACTGGAAAGATGTCCTCCGGTGAAAAGAAACGGGAAAAGAACTCCTGAAATACTCTGGATGGGTAAGAAAGAATATCTGACAAACTGAAATAATTCGAGAGGATGATATGTAGCTAGAACCACGAAACTTCGAGAGAACAGGCAAGATTTAAAGGAAAACTCTTCTGCGATCTTCAAAGCTGAGAAAGACGACGAGAAACACCACCAAAATAGTGAGATACTCTAGGAGAATGAAAAGCGAAGAGGTTGAGCCAACGATGAGAAGAGTTTGAAAACGATCTTGGAGAAGGCATGTGACTGATGAAATTCATTCTTACATCATCCTTTGAAAAGAAGTTGAGAATAACTCCGGGGAATTAGAAAAGTCAGGTAAGATCCTGGAAAAAGACCTGTGGGTTATGGCCCACTGAAAGAGAAAAACACCGTTGAAAAGGGATGTTGAAGAGATAGGTGAAGCACCGGAACAATTGAAATATTTGAATGAGGTGACAACCTCGAATTAATTGGAATACAGACGAATCTCCTGAGATGTCTTCCGAACTTCGGAATGATTGAATGGCGAGATGCAAACGAGCAGGGAAAACACTTGATCCAAGGAAAAGAATACGATCAACACCGAAAAACATGAATTGAGTCCACCGGAGAAGAGATGAAGAATGTCCACCGAGACGAGAATTCACCGATTGAAATGATTGAGGGAAGACTGAAAAACCTCCGTACGAATGAAATATATGGTCGAGAGAGAGTCAGACTCCGGGAAGAAAAGGGTGGGAGGGCGGGAAAACAAAGGCAACTTGGAAGGTGGAATCGACGAACAACTTGAAGAGAAACACCAGTTGAAAGAAGGCAAAGGCTTCGCACGAGTAGGATGGATACTCGATTACGGACTCCGGTTCCGAGAAGAAGAGGGTTGGGCAGGTGGGAAAGAAAACAACTGAGGATTGAACTCAAAGATGAAGAGGGTCGAGTCAGCTTGACGAGAAATGCACCGGATGAAAAGAGCTGAGAACCAACGATCAGAAAACCAACTACGTGAACCTAAAGAAAAATTTGAAGGGGACGAGGAGTAATTCAAAACACCTATGTCAAGATTCCTCACCAGAACGACGAAGAGGCTGAGGAGTAAAAAGAATTCCTACTCTCCGATATACCTAGACTCCGAAAACAGTTTTCTTCTAGACTCAACAACGGCCAAACTACACGATCAATCAAGGGGGCTCCTAGGGTCGGTCGAGGCTCTGATACCAACTTGTCACGCCCAATATGCGACCCTATCCAAAAGGAACTCGAAGGTCCCACCAAGGATAGACCCGCATATTGAAACACTTTTGCAAGGTGGATATCATTACATCAACATTACATAATAGATGGGGATACATACATAAGGCATACAATGCCACATGAATACGACATCATCATACATAAGATCATCATTTGACTACGGATGAAACACAAACAGAAACTCAAACGACATCCACCCTGCTAGCCCAGGCTGCCGACCTGGAACCTATCCCCTGATCGAAGAAGCATAAGAAGAAATCAACGCACCCAAGCATCGCTCTCTCGTCAGGACCATCGCACAACCTGTACCTGCAACTGTTGTTGTAGTAATCTCTGAGCCACGAGGACTCAGCAATCCCATTACCATGGGTATCAAGACTAGCAAGGCTTAATGGGAAAGAAAGGGATAAAGTGGTGAGGCTGCAGCAGCGACTAAGCATATATGGTGGCTAACATATGCAAATAAGAGCGAGAAGAGAGCAAGCAGAATGGTCGTCAGCTAGTAATGATCAAGAAGTGATCCTGAACTCCTACTTACGTCAAACATAACCCAGAAACCGTGTTCACTTCCCGGACTCCGCCGAAAAGAGACCATCATGGCTACACACACGGTTGATGCATTTTAATTCGGATCTGGTGTCAAATTATCTACAACCGGACATTAACAAATTCCCATGTGCCTATAACCGCAGGCACGGCTTTTGAAAGATTATACCCTGCAGGGGTGTCCCAACTTAGCCCATGACAAGCTCTCGCGATCAACGAAGGATATACCTTCTCCCAGGAAGACCCGATCAGACTTGGAATCCCGGTTTACAAGACATTTCGACAATGGTAAAACAAGACCAGCAAAGCCGCCCGATGCACCGACAAATCCCGATAGGAGCTGCACATATCTCGTTCTCAGGGCACACCGGATGGGTCAGCCTACGAGTAAAACCAGACCTCGAGTTGCCCCGAGGTGGCCCCGCAGTCTGCCCGGTTCGGACCAACACTTAGACAAGCACTGGCCCGGGGGGGGCTAAAATAAAGATGACCCTCGGGTTGGCCGACCCAAGGGAAAGGTATAGGTGGTGGTGAGGCAAATGGTAAAACCAAGGTTGGGCCTTGCTGGAGGAGTTTTATTCAAAGCGAACTGTCAAGGGGGTCCCATAAATCACCCGACCGCGTAAGGAATGAAAAATCCGGGAACATAACACCGGTATGACGGAAACTAGGGCGGCAAGAGTGGAACAAAACACCAGGCAAAAGGCCGAGTCTTCCACCCTTTACCAAGTATATAGATGCATTAATAATATAAGAGATATTGTGATATCCCAACCAAAATCCTGTCCACCATGGAGCAATCTTCAACTTCACCTGCAACTAGCAACACTATAAGAGGGGCTGAGCAAAAGCGGTAACATAGCCAAACAACCGTTTGCATAGGGAAGGTATCAAAGGTTAGAGTTTCATGGCAATATGGGAGGCTTGATGAGCAAAAGATAGGTAAGGCAGCATAGTGATAGAACGAAGCAACTAGCATAGCAATGATAGTAGTGAGATCCAGGGTAGCGGTCATCTTGCCTGAAATCCCGCAAGGAAGAAGAACGAGTCCATGAAGAAGATGAAGCCACGAAGACGAACCAAGCATAGACGAACGAATCCTCACGATCGCAACGAAACAGGAACTAACAAGAAGAAGCACACAACATGGTAAATACACCACACATGAGCAAGGCATGATGCACAACAAGCATGATGCATGACAAGGCTACATGAAGCTACTCATGGCAAGAGATGATGCAAACAAGAGCAACACATCAAGGCAAGTTTAAATGAGGCCGGGAACAACATATAACAAATCCGGTAAGTCCTCATATGCAAATTTAGAAATTGGTCCAGATCTGAATAAACCTTATGTTCAAGTTGTTAAAACAGCAAGTTAAGATGCACAAAGATGATCTACACGAGATTCTAGTCAAGTTACACATTCATTAGATTAGGAGCTACGACCTAGAAGATATGAGCAAAACAAGTTAAACATGGCATTGATGCAAAATGCATACAAACATCAAGCAAACACCTCAAAACAAGGATGCAACATGATAATATGAAACTACATGCAATTCTAAGCAAGTTTCATATAGAGCACACTCAAAACGGAGCAACGGTTCAACACACACACTCTATACAAGTTATAGCAATAATCTGTCCAAAACAGCAACTAGGCATATAGCAAGCACCAAAACAACATGCTGCAGCACCTCAACATAATAACAAAAGGCATGGGCATGATGTACAGGTAAAGCATTACAAAACATGAACACTGAGCTATCTCCAGAAATCTAAAGAACATGCTCAAACACACATGATAGCATGCAAGGATCAACTACAACAACCTTGGCAAAATTGAATAACATGTAAACAATCTGCCAGGAAACATTTTGAAGCAAAAGTATAGCACGAAAATGACATGCTAGACTACTCCATAATTACAAACAGGGGCATGAATGGATAGATAACAACCATATGTTCATAACATCCTTACTGAAGTATCTCAAAATATGCATGGATCTCTCTGTAGCATCATGTTTACATGGCATCAAAATAACAGTAGAACAGGGACTAATATCAGCAACATTACGAAGCCTAGTTTGCATGCTTGTGCTAGTCACCACATTGATCACAAAAATACATGGTAAGCACCTCTGTAAAGAAGACATGGCATAGTTCAAAACACATGTATACATGAACCTCATAGGATGCACACATCAATCATGGCAAAAATGACAAAAGAGCAAGTTATTACAGTTTCAGCAGACAACATCATGAAGCACTCTTGCAACGAAGATTCAGGCATCCATATGAACTCAAATGAACATGATGCAATGGAATGAAATGAAGTACTCGTTGAGATGAACAATTTGACATATTACACGCACGAAACGGAGCTACGGATGCAGAGATACGATGCGATGAATGTGGCATGATAATGTTGAAATATTTCAGGACAGTCGATTTTTCACCTCGCGGGATTGGGACGGAGAGATCCCGGGACGGACGTGGGCGTGTTTGGATGGTGGGCCTGGTGGATCTGATCCACCAGGCCAGATCTCGCCGGAGGATGGCCGGATTTGGCGAAGGAGACGGCGGCCGGAGGTTGGAGAGGGGCGGAGGAGGCCGGGGGCGGCGCCGGTGCGCCGGAGGCGGACGGGCGCACGGCGGCGGCGCGGTCCGGCGACGGGCGGCGCGCGCACCGGCGGGCGCGGCCGTGGGAGCTCGGCCCGGCGGCGGCGGAGACCGGGCGCGGGCGCGGAGGAGCTCGGTCCGCT
>NC_057801.1:356017886-356023250 GCF_018294505.1 Triticum aestivum
CGGTGGTTGCCGGCGAGGCTCGGTCCGGCCGGGGCGGCGCCGGCGGGCAAGCAGGAGGCGGCGGGGAGCGAGCGCTGCGGGCGCGGCGGACGGGCTCGTCCGGGCCCCGATGGGCTCGGCGGGCCCCGATCTGTGCCGGGAGGGCCGGCGTGGTGGAGACGGCGGCAGGGACAAGTGGTGGCACGGGGTTGGTCCGGGGTGGCGGCGCGATGACGTGTCGGTCCCGGATTGGTCCGGGCGACGTGGCTGGGCGGACGTGTCCGGTGCGGGCGGACGCGTCCGGCGACGTGGGGAAGAGGAGGCTAGGTTTGGACCCGGGATTTCGGAGGGGGAGGCTTATTTATAATTTCTGGGAGCTAGGAGAGTCCAAATGGAGCACGGTTTTCGCCCACACGATCATGATCGAACGACCGAGAGCATGGAGGGGAGTTAGATGGGTTTTGGGCCACTTTGGAAGGGTGTTGGGCTGCAAAGAGAGAGGGGCTTTACGGTTACCCGGTTAACCGTTGGAGTACCAAACGACCTCCAAATGGCACGAAACATGACAGGCGGTCTACCGGTGGTATACCAAGGCCACTTGACAAGCCCCGGGCCATTCCGAGAACGTTTAACACCCGCTCACAACGAGAGACAAAAGGGGAACGCCAGAGGGCATATGAGTGCCAGATTGCAAAACGGACAACGGGGAAAATGCTCGGATGCATGAGACGAACACGTATGCAAAATGAAATGCACATGATGACATGATAAAATGCAACACGCAAGCAAATGACATGGCAATGACAGTGAATAACTGGCAGACACCTGGCGCATCGGATCCGGGGCGTTACAGAAGCGTTCTCGCGTTCTCAATGACCGAGAACTTCTTGTGGCCCTTCATCAGAAACAGGATAAACATCACTTTTGGCTCAAAAGACAGATGCAAAGCCTCTTGGTGGATGTCAATCGCATTCGTAACCTTGCCACCAAGAATGCCTTTGTTGCTCATGAAACTTGTCGGCGATCATGGAAGAGCTTGACCCTGCTTAGTGCTGAAGCAGATCTTCAAGACGATGGCTTCAATGAAAGATTCCAGTTTGACTCCACTCCTCCACGGACTGCTGTCCTACATCGCACTCTATCTCTTGAAGACTCTGAATATTCTTCCTCCGTGGCAACTGTCAATGCCAGAGTGATCGATGATGAAGATGATGTTACTTCACCACCTCCTACAACTGCACACATCGACACTGCACCAAGTTCGTCTGCACCGCCAACCAACGACGATAACCCTGCTGCTTCACCTACTCATGAGGACGAGTAGATGCTCTATGTCTTCAAAGCTTTTTGGTCCTTACTGACAAAAGGGGGAGAAGCGTATGAGTTGACAGTCTTCAAGCGGGTTCATATGGGCGGTTGCATTATATTTTGCCTCGTGCTTACAACTCTTGCTTTTTAAAACATTTGGTTCTTTGAGTTGTAACACCTAAACTTGATGGTCGTCTGCTACTTATTTGCTTTACTGTGATGCGATGATAAATTCCGCATGTGCGATGATAACTTCCGCACTTAGATCATCCTGCAGACGTCCATTTTTCATTATGCATGTCATCCTATTTGCTATATCATTTCATGCATGATGAATTATCTTCATAAGTTGAAGTGGATCTCCACAAGTACAACCTGCCATGTGCATTTGCATTCCAAAAGCAAAATTACTTATATGCACATCTTCAGGGGGAGCCCTTGCTACTTATGAAGACAATTTTCTGTCCTTTACAATTTCACATACTTTATCCCCGTTGAAAACTTCAACCAGTTTGTCATCAATCACCAAAAAGGGGGAGATTGTAAGTGCATCTAGTGCCACCCCTAGTTGGTTTTGGAGTATTGATGACAAAGTTGGTTGAGGGACTAATGCGTTTGTGAATTGCAGGATAACGCAGGTAGTGTCCCTCATTGATTCGGTTTACCTACCGGAGATGACCCTAAAAATGTATGAAGACATTGAAGACAATGGTGGTATGAGAAGATATTCATATTGAAGACTATGACATGAGAAGACATTGCGTGAAGACTATGGAGCGTGAAGACTGTGTGGTTTCGATGTTTCCTTTTCTTCTTTGTTGAGTCATAGGAACCACCGTACTGTTAAGTGGGGTCCAAGTGAACTAAGTCAGAGTGACTGAAGTGATGCTTAACCCAAATCCTATGTCTTCGAGTGAAGACAATGAGAGCAAATCTTATCCAGAGCTGGATGAGTCAGCTTTGCTTGTAGCCCAAGTAAAGTTGCCGCGTGTGTTTGAAATCTGACCGTTGGAACACGTGTCAGTTCCTTAGTGACCCAGGGTCATTTCGGACAAATCAGGTCGGGTTGCCTTGTGGCTATAAATAGCCCACCCCCTACACCATAAATTGGTGGCTGCTCAGAGTTAGTTTACGGCTTTTGTCGTTTTGAGAGCAACCCACCTCGAAGCCTTTGAGAGAGAAATCCTTGCGAGGACAAAGCCCAAACACCCAGAGCCAAAGAGTGTTAGGCATCACTGAAGTCTTTCTATCTATGCGACCTGAAGACTTATTACACTTGAGGACTGTGTATCCTCCAGCCGGTTAGGCGTCGCGTTCTGAGCATTCAAGAGTCATTGTGGATTGCCGGGTGAACGAAGTATGTGAAGGTTCGGAAGTCTACCTTGAAGACTTACCAGAGTGATTGGGCGAGGACTAAGTGTCCTTAGATCAAGGGGAATAAGGTGAAGACACGGTCTTCTGAGTTGAATCTCAGCCTCCCTAACCAGACGTACAGTTGTCACAGCAACTGGAACTAGTCCAACAAATCCTATGTCTTCAACAAGCGACTGGTTCTATCCCTTTCCATCCTTTACTTAAGTTTGTCTTTGTGAAGTCACTGCCTATCTGTGTATCTGTTTGACTTCATTGCTTGACTACTACTGTTGATTGGCTTCACACTATCTTCCATCCTGATCCTTACTACTTAGCTGATATTAGTCATGTACTTTCACATCATTGCATATTTGACTATGGCTTGCTTATGGTAGTTTATCTTCCTCTGCATATCAACTAGGTCATTTATGTTGTTTGTCTTTGAAACTTCTAAGTTTTGAAGACTTTCATAAAAATCGCCTATTCACCCCCCTCTAGTCGATACTAGCACTTTCACCCGGCCTCGGAAGATCAACACGTTGCAGCCCCACCTAGGCCTAACAGAGAGGTCAGCACGCCAGTCTAACTCCTATGGCGCAGGGGTCTGGGCCCATCGCCCATTGCACACCTGCACGTTGCGTGGGCGGCCGGAAGCAGACCTAGCCTCCCTAATACAAGAGCAGGCGTTCCAGTCCAATCCGGCGTGTGCCGCTCAGTCACTGACTTCTAGAAGGCTTCGGCTGATACCACGACATCGAGTGCCCATAACAGTTCACGCGTAGTTGGTTAGTGCATATAGGCCAGTGGCCAGACTCAGATCAAATACCAAGATCTCGTTAACGTGTTATTATGAAGTAACCGCGAACGCCGACCAGGGCCAGGCCCAGCTCTCTCCTATGTGGTCTCAACCTGCCCTGTCGCTCCGCCACAAAGTAACAGTCGGGTGTCGTCGGGAACCCAGGCCAACCTCTACCGGGATGGAGCCACCTGTTCTTCCAGCCCCCACATCGGAATCACTTGCGGGTACTCAACGAGCTGACCCGACTTTAGTCACCATCTGTATAGTATGTATATATGTAAAGTATATACCCATGATCACCTCCCGAGTGATCACGACCCGATAGTATAGCAAGGCAGACTAACAGGAATGTAGGGCCACTAATGGTAAACTAGCATCCTATACTAAGCATTTAGGATTGCAGGTAAGGTATCAACAGATGTAGCAATAATGACAGGCTATGCAACAGAATAGGATTAATTGAACAGTAACATGCTACACTACTCTAATGCAAGCAGTAGAGGGTATAATAGGCGATATCTAGTGATCAAAGGGGGGGCTTGTCTGGTTGCTCTGGCAAAAAGGACGGGTCATCAACACCGTAGTCGAACTGGGGGTCGCTGACAGCCTCGGGGTCTATCCGAAAGAAGTAACGGAGGGGAACACAATAAATAACAGAGCAATCAAAGCATCACAAGGCGTAACATGGCAATATGCGGTGCTAGAGGTGACCTAACGCAGTAGGAGGTGATACCGGCGAAAGGGGGAAACATCCGGGAAAGTATCCTCAGTGTTTCGCGTTTTCGGACAGATGAACCGGAGGTGAAATGTTGCAGGTTCACTATGCTAGGGACGCGTGGCGGACGAACGGGCTGCGTATCCGGATTCGTCTCTTCGTTCTGAGCAACTTTCATTTACAAAGTTTTTCCATCCGAGGTACGGTTTATTTTATATTAATTTTTAAAGTTTTAATTCATTTTTAGAATTAACAGAATTAATTTAATTAGGAAATGTCATTATGACATCAGCGTGACATCAGGGTGATCTCAGCAGTCAACAGTCAGTTGACTTGGTCAAACTGACACGTGGGTCCATTCTGTCATAGAGTGATAACTAATTCACAGTTATTTAGTTTAATTAACAAGTTAAGTAAATTCAACTAGTCAACTAATCAGGATTTAATTAACTTCATTAATTTAGTTAATTAATTAATTAATTAATATTTGTTTTATTTATTTATTTTTAATTCTTTTTTATATCCTTTTCTTTTTGTTCCAGGGACTGGGCCCCACATGTCATTGGCCCTAGGGGCCATAACGGGGCGGGCTAACGGACGACGGGCGCCTGGGGGAGCGCTCGCCCACAGGGAGTGCGGCGGGGCCAGGCCAGTGGCCAGGGCGGTCGTGGTGGTCGGCCGATGTGGGGGAGACGGAGTGCGGGGCAGTGAAGAGCGGGCGTACGGGCGGCAGAGAAGCACCAGCAGGGGAGCCGGGGCGCACCAGCAGTAGGGGGACGTGGTGAGTGGCCGCGGGCGGCGCACCGCGGTGACCGCGAGACAGAGCGGTGCAGTCGTGAGGGCGTGCGTACGGGGTCAGGGAAGGAGAAGAGGCCGGGGGCCTCACCGCGAGGCGCGGGGTCAAGGGTAGTGGGGCTCGGGGAGGAGGACGGGGACGAGGTCGACGACGTAGAGGAAGAGGTCCGGCGAGTCGGCTTCGGGCGACGGCGAGGTCCAGCGGTGTGAGGAGGAGACGAGGAGGCGGCAAATCCAGCGACGGTGGAGCTGTGGCGAGCGCTGGCACCGGGGATCGGCTGGGGTGCCGATCCAGATCCAACAGGAGGGGAAGCTCCGGCGAGGTGGTCTTCTGTGCGGCGGCGACAGGGGCGACGGGCGGCGAACGACGAGGCACCAGGGCGCTGGTTGCCTGCCCCGATCCAGATCGATGGGG
>NC_057801.1:356023561-356033751 GCF_018294505.1 Triticum aestivum
TAGGGTTTCGGTCAGGTGGGGGGGTTAAGGGAGTGAGTGGGGGGCAGTTGGGCCAGTGGGTCGGCCAGCTGGGCTGTCTGGCCCAGTTGCCCAGGGGGCCTCTTGGTCCAGGGGAGAGAGGGGGGTCCTTTTGTTTTCTTTTGTTCTGTTTTATTATTTTTCTTTTTTACTTTCCTTTTCTATTTTAATTTTAATTCCACATTATTTTTACTAAGTAAAATATGACTATAGCTCCTAAAATAATGTTTCAAAATAACCCTCAGCCACAAAAGGTTTTTACCAAAAATAAAATAGTTTAGTGTTTTATAAAATACCAAAGGCATTGAAATAATGTTTTTGCTACCGTTTAAATCTTTTTAGTGCATTTATTCATTATATAAAAATGTGGATTCTACAGCATAATCATCTATGCATTAACTGGCACAACCCGAACATTTTGTTTTTAATATTTGAAAACTTTTGATGTTTGCCCTTATTTTGAATTTGAATATGAATCGATTTCGTACTAACGCGAGATTAGCAATAGTAATCGAGGTGACATGGTATCATTAGTAGGGGTTCACTGTAGCTTAATTATCCGGGCGTCACAGGGGTGGCCACAAGCCTCCTGGCCGCACCCAGGGTAGGGGGCGCCCCTAGGGCTTGTGGGCCCCTCGGGCATCATCTCGTGTTGATTCTTTTTCCCAAAAATCACATATGCTCCAAAAAAATCTCCGTAAGTTTTTGTCGCGTTTGGACTTCATTTGATAAGGATATTATGCGAAACAAAAACCAACAAATAGGAACTGGAACTGGGCACTGGATAAATACTTTAGTCCAAAAATAATATAAAAAGTTACCAAATGTATATAAAAGTTGTAGAATATTGGCATGAAACAATAAAAAATTATAGATACGACGGAGACATATCAGCATCCCCAAGCTTAATTCCTGCTCGTCCTCGAGTAGGTAAATGATAAAAAGGATAATTTTTTATGTCGAATGCTACCTAGCATAATCTTGATCACATAATCTAATCATGGCATGAATATTAAGACACGAGTGATTCAAAGCAATAGTCTATTATTTGACATATAGACAATAATAATGCAAGCATACTAATAAAGCAATCATGTCTTCTCAAAATAACATGGCCAAAGAAGGTTATCCCTACAAAATCATATAGTTTGGCTATGCTCCATCTTCATCACACAAAGTATTTCATCATGCACAACCCCGATGACAAGCCAAGCAATTGTTTCATACTTTTATTGTTCTTAAGCCTTTTCAACTTTCATGCAATACATGAGCGTGATGTAACGACCAAACCTCGAAGGATTTGAGTCTCTGTGCTTACTGTGCTAGTCCCTGGATCGAACTCGCTAGCACACACAGTATAGATGAATACCAGAATAGCAAGTGCATCATTTATTACAACGTATGATCTAGAATGTATAAAATAAAACAATCTGCATAGCACTTGGCTAGCTTTATTCAATCAAACAGCGGAAAGTAGCAGAAAATAACGATGAGTCCCATCATAGCCCACTGGCGATGCTGAGTGCAGACTCGCGACCCTAACAATACCTTACTCTTCATCTGAATATCCTGCAACATGAGACGTTGCAGCCATATAGGTCAATACTTTGAATGTATTGGCAAGTTACACATGAGTAATAATATAGCAGACCTACATGTATATGCATAGTACAACAAAGGAAGGCTTGAGGGTTTATTTTTGCATAAAGCTGATTTTATCCTAATAACTACCTAATAGACAAATTTTTATTTAGTTCTTTTATTACTACGATTAAATACACAAGGTTGAGTTGGCAAAATCAACTCCAACCTACCCTTTATTAAGTTTCCCACAAATATTATTAAGTGTCACATCTTTCAAGATCATCCAACAACTGTAATGACATAGTGGCTCAAATTTACCCATAACCGGGGGCACGGCTAATCATGATTAGTTTTAATACTATGCAGAGTTTGGTACGCTTTACCCACTGGACCCAATCCGAAGATTGAGACGAAGTCTTTCAGAAGAGGTTCCCTTAACCACCTGACAGCCACATCCCACCTACATACGCTACATCTGTCGACACAGTCTGGGAAAGGGTTCCAACAACTGATCAACTAAGCCAGAGCCCATATAGCCAGTGGCCGCACATGGAAGCTACTAGTCACTAAGTCTGTCTGATCTTTCTAAACCTGGGCGGCATTCCACTTAGGGTGCACTCTCATGAGCGCATGGCCTTAGAAAAGGTGCAAGACCCCATGATGCCTTCCCTCAACACCAAGCAATACCAATTTCGCCCAGAGGTGAGTTAAATCCCGAGTTACTACTCAATTGTTATATATATATAATCCTCACATAAACTCAATGTATACATGAACCACCCATGTCTACAAAGCATAGCAACCTACAACTACCACGATTTGCAATGACGGGAAGATAGCTCAACATCATATAGCAAAATAATATAGTAATCATATACCTGCTTATATTTATAGTGTGATATAACTACATGCATAGAAAACAATAGGTAAAGGATGATCCACATGTAACTTGCCTTGGTTCTGGTTCAGAAGGTCACACTCCTGACAATAGTTCCCGTCACACTCCGGACAATCTACACGTTTCACACAATTCAACAAATCAATCACCGAAACACGAATAGAACCAAAATAAAAACCAACAGCAAGAAAACCACTTTTAGATCTCAACAACAGAAGCTTAACAGCACCTAAATTGCACTACGGTCACAACGCAGAAAGAATCACTCGATTTCGATAAGCGGTTTGAGAGTTACGGCCTCCGGAAGGTTTATTTCAAATTCAACGAATTCAAATTTGAAAAGTGCAAACATGTGCAAAGTTGGTACTATGATAAAGTGCCGATTTTTGTGAGTGCACAGGAAAAAGAATTACCTAAATTGGACTTATAGAATAAAAGATATAGCTAGTTGCAGTTTTGAGTGAAAAACTGAAAAAAAAACAGCAACAGAAATCGCCTGGTCCTGTAGCGAACTCCTGTGCGCGTCCTGTAGCTAACTGCCACGTGGCGCTTAGCGACTGGTCGACGGCTGCTGTGCGCGTGTGCTCACCAGAACAGAGGAACAGCGGTGGCGGGTTGGGCGTCGGCCGCGGCGGTCCTCCGGTGGGTCTCCGGCGAAGACGAAGGGGCGGACGAGTGCGGCGGTGAGTGGAGGCGGTGGTGGTGGTGTTCAACGGCGGCGGGGTGTCCTTTGCGGGCGGCGGTGACAACGTGAACGCGGTGTGCTCTGGCGGCGGCGGACGAGCTTGAGTTGCTCGCTTCGGTGGCTCTCTGCCCACGAAAATAAGTCAGCGAAGCGCGGTTTCGAGGGGGAAAGCGAAGGAAGCAGGCGGAGCGGCTGGAGATGCTCTTACGGTGACGGAACGGAGCGACAAACGGCGGCGGTCTCGAGTTCCTCCGGCGAGATCCGTTTTGCCGTATGGCTGCGCGTGGACGAGTGGCGAGGGGAGAAGGCTGCGGTAGGGTTCGTCGAGGGGTTTTGCCCGCATACAGGGTCTCGAGCGCGCGTGGGGTCGACCAGGGGCGCCGGACGATCCGGCTCGGCCTCGGCGTGTGTGCGCATGGTGTCTGGCTCGGTGGAGAAGAAAGCGACGCAGGGCGGGTCGGGCATTGCGGGTCGGGCACGGGCAGTGCTGCTGCGCACCGCTTCGCGGGAAGTGGGCTGCGGGTGGGGAACTGGGCTGCAGTGGCGGGAGCTGGGCCGCAGGTAGTGCTAGCTGGCTGGCTGGCCGGGTGGCTGGCATTTCTCTTTTTTTTACACACAACTACAGAAACACAAATAACTAAAATAAAATAACCACAATAAAAACTAAACAAAAATATAGAGACACCCAGTAAAATATATACTACTAATATAAACTACAGGAACACTAGTTCCTCACCTAATGCAATTTTGGAAAATCATTTTTATGCAATAGGCCACACAAACAGCAACAAAACACTCAAATAAAATACTTTGGAGACAAATACCAGAACGTAACAGATGAACTGGAAATAATATTCTTGACATTATGAACATTTTTAAACAGGGGAGAAGTCATGTTATCTCCACTCCAATAAATTGCCTTTAGTTGCATAATGAAAAGAATATTGCAGAAGAGCAAATAATGCATGGAAAATATGATATGCATATGTATGATCTAATGACATCCTAATTTAGGATAATTTGAGATGTTACACGTGAGCCATGGATATAGCACTATAGGTGGAATAGAATATGGTGGTTGTGAGGAGAAGACAAAAAGGAGAAAGTCTCACATCAACTAGGCAAATTAATGGGATAAGGAGATGCCCATTAATTGATAGCGATGCAAGTGAGTAGGGATTGCCATGCAAAGGATGCACTAGAGCTATAAGAGTATGAAATCTCAAAATAAACTAAGTGGGTGTGCATCCAGATTGCTTGCTCATGAAGACCTAGGGCAATTTGAGGAAGCCCATCATCGGAAAATAAAAGCCAAGTTCTATAATGAAAAATTCCCACTTGTATATGAAAGTGATAAAATACGAGACTCTCTATCATGAAGAACATGGTGCTACTTTGAAGCACACACTACAAAAGAATATACTTCCGTGATGATACGTGTTTGTCACAGTAGGTCGCGTTTTTTGTCATGCATGTACATCCATGACAAATTTATGACAGAATCAAGATAGTCATACCTGTGCTGTCGTAGAAGTGTTCCATGACATTACCAAAATTATCATCACGGAAGTGTCCACTTCCATGACGATAAATCGCGCGTCACAGAAGTGCTTTCGTCAAGGGTGACCGACACGTGGCATCCACCATAACGGAACGCCGTTAAGCTATGGGTTGGGTTGTGGCTCCGATAACCCGTTAACAGCCCCGACCAATGGGGATTTTCCACGTGTAAAATCATCATTGGCTGGAGGAAACACGTGTCGGCTCACCGTTGGGACAGATGTCATACGTTCATTGGACCGAAGTCGCCTATGATACGGCGACATGTGGCATGGCCCAATAGAGGCCCATTCTGTGAAAAGGCCGGCCTGTTTGACTTGGTCAATAGGTGGCGGCCTGGCCCACGGAAAGCCTGTTAACGGCCTGTTCGCATATAGCCCATTTACAGCCCGCTAACCCAGGGCCCGTTACGCCCTATCCGAATTAGGCCCAATAGCATCATCTAGGCCGTCCAATATGATTCAGCCCGTTTTAACTTCCGGCCCATGTGTGGCCCATGACTTCTTTCGACCCATATGAGGACCTTTGTAACTCTTGGCCCATTAACGGCCCATGGTGAAACTGGCCCGTAATGAACAGTGTATCACTTTATACCCATTAACGGCCCGTTATTCCATTGGGCCATTTCCAGCCCAAGTTATCTTCGGCCTTCTCGGGGCCCATTGATTCTTGGGCTCATTTGCAGCATTCGGTTACATACGGCCCGTTACTGTCATTTTCTGCTTGTGGGCCAAATTCAGCTCGTCGTTACAGTCGGCCCGTTTGCGGGTCGTTAATATGTTGGGCCGTTTTCATGTAAAAAACCGTTGGGCTATTTTCATAGAGTTATTAAATACGGCCTATTAACGACCCGTTATGGTCCACGAATAGTACGGCCCATGATTGGTGAAATGATGATACGCCCCGTAGAAGGCCCATGGATCCTACGGCCCGTATGAGGCCCATGGATAGTACGGCCCGTAGAAGGCCCATGGATAGTACGGCCCAAAGGCCCATGGACCCTACGGCCCGTAGAAGGCCCATGGACCCTAAGGCCCGTATAGAAGGTCGATGGATCCTACGGCCCATATAGAAGGCCAATGGATCCTACGGCCGGACGAAGGCCCATGGATCATACGACCTGCAGGAGGCCCATGGTTACAACAGTCCGTGTGTTGCCATGATTATTTTGGCCCAGTTACCAAAAATAGGCTATTGTGGCCACTAGAAAAACACAGAAAAAGAACTGCAGTGACTACAAGCAAACAACTAAACAAGACAATAAGGAAATAAATAAGCAAGCAATTAAGGCTAGCCTATTACCGCTATTACACATATTACATCCACTGGGCATCAAAGTTCGCTACCAGTGCAAATATAGGGAACAAAGTAGCATATTACATACACTGGCCGTCAAAATTGGCCACCAGTGCAAATAAACGCGGCAGCAAAACAAGAGCATAACTGAAACAACTTCAGAAGAGCTCAAGAAACGTTATCCTGGGTATCCACCATGTCGGCAATAAGCTTAGCAAGCCGATTAGCTTTGTCCTGTTTGGCACTAAAATCCTCGAACGCTTGCTATTGCACCAGAAAGTATGCATCTGAATGCTCCAGGGACTTCCGTAGTCCTTCCGCTTCTTGTCGCAGCACAGCTGACCGATGTCTTTCAGCTTGTAGTTGAGACTCAAGAAACCGAACTGATTCAGACAGTGAGTTTGAATAGCTTGTGCATGCGGTAGTGGCCAGTAACACGAACACTAAACCAAGACAGGACTTTGGGGTTGTCTCGATGTCTTCAAGATAGTCTTCCTTAGCTGTTTTATCAGCTTTGTTGGAGACCAACAAGGATGTGTCACTATCCTGAACCTTATCTGCATTACTTCCTTTACCATTTCTTAATAAGGCACTCTTCCCCAATATTCTGTCAGCATTCTAAAAGAAGAAACAAGCAGACACATAACAAGTTTAGCATGTACTAGTATATGAAACTCATTTCAGTGAACCAGTTCATTAGTAAGGTGGACAGGATTAAACTACCAAGTCTTCTATTGCCAAGTACTAGTACATAATAAAAGCATCAAACAAACATATATCTATGTCCTATGGTCACTGCATTGTCTTGCCAAATCAAAATAGAGACACGATTCAAATCATATCAGTTCAAGACAAAGCAGCAGTGAAAGAATACAAGGCGTGGGAAACTACACGGCACAACAAGATTTCAGATGGGTACCACAGGTCTACATGTACAACAACATTATTGGCTCTGTTGTGATGCTAGTAATGTGCATGATATGAAAGTCAACTGTATACACAATTGAAATTGAAATCAACAGAGCTATTGATAAGAGCAAACCTGTTAAAGAAACATGCGTGAACGTACCTGCTGTGCCATTGGAGTTTCGATTGGATCCTTCAATTTAAAAATAAGTTTGTATGAGTAAATACAGTGATACAAGAGCAAAGCAATCATAGTTAAAAAAGGCGCGCCTAAGCGAGCGCTTAAGCGCACCTAGGCTCTAGGCATTGGCAAAACGCATTGTGCATAACTACGCATAATCTGTGCATAACTGCGCATAAGCATGTGCTTTGGTCAGTAAAGCGCAAGGCGGTGGCAAAACGCACAATTAACGCCTAGCGCTTTTTTGAACTATGATAGCAATGGAATCTTAAATTAAAACAGTTGTTCTTCAGGTTTAGGCACTTGTTCTACATGAACAAAGTACAGTAAGACGCAAGAATAAAATACTTAAAAATAGAAAATGAGCTCATAGACCTTACCACATTCTTGGTTCGGGACCAGTACAAAACAAGGCGTTCCCAGTCATCGTCCAGTAAATGTGTCTCAGGAGAACGTAAGGGAATTTGATGAGTTTCTTTGCTAGTGAAGTACGTTTTCTTCAGGTAATTCTGATACTGCCACCAAGCATTCTTGAAGATAGCAGAGGTATTAGCACATGTTACCTCATCCTAAGTTTCCAAATCGGTCCTTTTCTATAGAGAAAAATGGGAAAATTTGTTGTATTATAACCATCATGGAGGTAGGATGTATGGGACGAAGCAAAGCAATTGCCATGAATAACATTACTTACACATAACTCTGGGACAAACACCTGCAACTGGCATTTTCCTTCATCTTCAGTATAATATTTCCAAGATGGGAAGATACGCACATACGCTTTAACAACATCAAATGCGATAGATGCTAAACTACGACTGGATGGTTGTGCTTCCTCCACGGGAATAGGCATACTAACTGGTGGAGTTGGGGTTCGCCATGATAGTACTGGCCCTTTGGGCACTGGAGCTGCCTTACTAACTGCTCTTGTTTGGGAGCTCTGTGGTGGAGATGGTGCTATGTCAACAGGAACTGGGTTACTATCGGCTGGGGTTGGGGTTAGATTGGGTGAAGCTGGTTCTCTATCCATCGCAGTAGGGGTACAATCTGCGAGAGTTTGGGTTATGTGTGGTAGGGCTGGTTCTTGTGCATGTACAACCGGGGTGCTATCTCCACCAAGAGGTAGCACTATTTTATTTGAAGACCGTGTTTTTATTCCACTAGATACTGGCATCACCCGCTCCAATTCAAATGGCTGATAAACAGGAAACATAGTTAAATGTACATACATTGTATGATAGACAGATGCAATAGATAGTATGGAAAAAAGAGGGCATGAAATAGTTGACATGTATATTGTTTAACTAAAACGGATAGCATGACATAATTTCACATATATGATGTCTATCTAAACTGGATAGCATAGCATAACATAATTCAAAGATATGATGAATAACTAAACAGCATCGCATGACATAATTCACCTACATGTTATCTAAGTAATCAGGATCGCATCATTTAATTCACATATGTGATTTATATGCTAAACAGAGGGCATTCGATATGATGTCTGAACTAAGAACATGGTGTTGAATATTGTGTATATGATGTCTAAACTATGCAATGCAAGACACCGTATGCATGATATGAGCAGTATAACCGTGCCAAGTTAGAGCATACACCTCAGTGGGGGAATAGGACTGGTCATCTGTCTCCGAATCCATCTCTGAGGAGCTATCGGGACCCAATAAGAGATCTGCTTCGACAGGTAGCACTGTCTGCTCTGAAGGCCTTGTTTTCACTCCAGATTTTTCCATCTCCCACCCAAATGGATGATTCACAGGAAGAGTAGTTTAATGTACAAACATTGTCGACAAATGGAAATGTAATGAAGAAAAGGATGGGCAAGATATCATTCAAATATATGATGTCTGGTTAAACAGGATGGCATTGCACATTTCACATATATTATGGCTGGCTAAAAGACATGAGACTGCATAATTCCCATATATGATATAGAAACTAAATAGGTGGCATTACGAAACATGTCTAAACTAAGCAGATGACATATATGATGTCAAAAGTAGGCACTGCAAGGCAACATATGCATGATATGACTAACATCATCATGCCAAGGTAGAGCAAACACCATGGGGGGTAAATAGGAGTGGTCAGCGGCGTCTGAATACGCCTCAGAACAGATATCTTCCTCTGGATTACAATCTGGAGAGGGGTGGGGAGGGTTTGCCATTGAACCCACCATGGAGCGATGTCTGCATGACATTGTATTGCCGCACAAAACTCTTCTCTTTTCCTCTACATGTTCAGCATGACTGTGTACAATATCTGACATGCATACAAAAAAAATATGGTGAGATTATGTAAGGAGAGCATGCAGAAATTTAGAGTGATGGTAACAACCAGTGGATCGACGTTTTTCCGTTGAACCAAAATAGCCCTAATGGATCGACGTGAATGTATAATAATAAGTGATGCAACAAGTGTACAACCTCTTTGCCGTAGCCGTGTCGACCTCAGCATCATTGGGTTGGTCGCTGAAGTAGTTGAGGCAGAGGTGGCTGTCGGAGGTGTGGAGGAAGATCTGAGGAATCTGTAGACGGCGTCCAGGGCACTGCTCTATTGTGATGGATCGTTCTGTCGTTGCAGCAACTCCGGTGAGCCGTAAGACGTCAAGGCTGAAGCAGCACAAGACAGACATCGTCAATCTCAAGTGGGATTCTAATAGCATCTCCAATAGATGATGTAAAATGGATGTAAAATTAACATCACCAAAAACCACCTGACTACAACAAATGAGGTAAAAACTGTTGACTCTGAACTTAACTGTCGAAACTGAAATTTACTGTGGAATCTGAATGCTACTGTCGAAACTGAATGCAATGGTAGCAGAGAGGCACTTGACATGTAGTTTAGGGAGGGCCTGTAGTTCATCTTCAACCTGCACCCCCCCTGAGCCGCCAGCCACCACCGGCTGAACCGCCGGCCCCAGCGCCGCCTCGCGGCCCCGAAACAACTCGCCACCGCCGCCCCGTCCAGCCCTCTAGGCCCCCCCCCCCACACCCTGAACCCTAAGATAGATAGTAGGGTACCTCTCCAGCGAGCCA
>NC_057801.1:356034059-356051479 GCF_018294505.1 Triticum aestivum
AATCGACTGACCCAAAAGTCGATTTAGTCGACTGAGGTGTGGCTTAATCGAAGCAGAGCAGTAGCACGAGCGAGGCGGAGAGAAGCAGCAGCAGCTAGGTGAGCGAGCGATCGAGCAAGAGCCGGAGCAGCAGCAGATCCGGCTGGTATGGACGCCGCCGACGAAGGGGCCTCGCACTGGGGGAGAGCCGCCGTGGAGATGTCGCCCGCAGAGCCGGCTTCAAGGTAGCCACTTCATGGGGGTGCGGGATGGAGCACTGTCGGCGCCGAGAGGTCGAGTTAAGGAGAAGGTGCGATGCGATGAGTGTACAACCTCTTTGGTGGCGCCGAGTAGGCCTCGGCTTCGTCCGAGGAGTCGGTGAGGATGTTGCGGTTCCGCTGGAGCAGGTTAAGGTGGCGCTGTGGGGATGGAGCAGTCGCGATAGACGAGGCGGATTGTTGGAGTAGCTCCTTGGAGGTGGAGGACGGGGCGGCTGAACCGGCGGGACTGCGAGATGGACGACAGATCCTCATCCGGGGAGGTGGACGAGGAACGTGGAGCTATTGCGGTGGACGACGTCATCGGGAAGAGGCTCCGGCTGGGCAGCGGTGACGTGGCGGACGGAGGAGGGTGTGGTTTTGCGGCTGGAGCAGAGAGGTTATGGCGGCATGGGATTTCGAATGGCGAAAAGGGGGCGATGGGAGGGGGTGAAGCATGACTTAGGGACGCGCTTGTCCAAAATGTAGGGTGTGTTACAAAAGTACCCCCCACCAATTTGAACTAGCGGCCCTTTCGGCTCAGGGTTAGAAGGGGGATTTCGCGTGTCAGGATTTGGCAGCTGGAGGGAGTTTTTGCGTGCGCTGTAATTTCGGGATAGCAAGGCGCGGATTGTGAAGGCGCCAGTTTTGGGAGCACGATATCTGAATTTTCGGGATATAACAAGACGCGGGTTGAATTTTAGGGACAAGCCTAACGTGTAGTAATATTGTACTTGTACGTACCAAATCAATTCGCACTTCCCTCAACCAAAAAGAAAACGAAAAAAATAAAACTATTCACACCACACAAAGAGAGAGTCTTGCCCCGTTTTACTATACAAATGGTATTCAAAGCTACTCCCTCCTTCCATCTATATAGGGCCTAATGCATTTTTCGATGCTAACTTTGACCAAATATTAGAGCAATGATATATGACATGCAACTTACACAAAGCACACCGTTAACTTCGTCTGTGAAAGGTTCTTTCAATGATATAATTTTCACATTGTGCATGTCATGTACTATTAATCTTGTCAATAGTCAAAGGCGGTCTTAAAAATCTCGTTACGCCCTATATAGATGGAAGGAGGGAGTATGAATCCATGTTATGTCCGACTAAATTTTTTCGCTTGCTGTATAATGCATGTAACCTACTCATACCAACATTTTAGTGCATTCCAAATGTCTATACTACCACTGCAATTCAAAATAAATTTGAATTCGTTTCTCTATTTCAATAAGAATCTACAATCATGATTGTTGCCAACTTCAACCATCATAGTTTCCTTGCTATCCGCCAGATATAAATCGGACGGCCTATAATGCAGGATGGCAGGCACACCATCATCAACAACTCCGTTTTTTATAAGAGTAGAGATAAAACATATTAAATGTAGTATAACATGTTCATAAACACACCATGTATATCACCGTTATATATATTCACACATGTGTCGGTTTAAAACACTATGATAAATTCTTCAAATATTCGAATTCGCTTTTTATAATGAAGTATATATGATCTCTATTCATCTTTTACACCCACACAACCCTCTTATCTTTGTAGCTAGCGCTAACTTTCTCTTGTGCATGCACACGCCCGCATCCCTCTCACCCTCCCTCAACATTCTCTAGCTCCATCGTGCAAATTCGTCTTTTCACTTTAGGTCATTCACCCATGGTGTGTGTAGGCCCCCCAGCTCCTTCTTTACGGCACACATCGATCGATATGCCTCTCTAGCCAGGTGTGCCTAGCACAAACACAAGCTTCCCCTCTTATCTTGTCACCGTCCATGCCTCACTCCAACCACTCTTTTCATTGTTCTCGTACTTGCACACTCCTCCCCGCTCGATATAGTATGCCTCTCGTACCACCTCCTACATGCATCCCTCTATCTCTATCCTTCTCCTCGTGCCTCGTTTGCTTCTAACACACACATGCATGTATACCGATCGATCTCCCAACATATACCTGGATCGACTTTAACTACCCCCCCATCGATCGACGTACCTCACAAGTTATGTCTCTCCTTTCTCTAACAAAGGGCGATTGATCTTCCTATGTAGTTATGTCTGATTACCACAGCCACATCGTCCCCCCTCATCATTCGTGCATGCCTCCTGACCCGTCTCTCACACGCACGTGCACAGACAACAAGCATCCATCTCCTCTCTTATTGATATTGCGGGCGTGCCCACCGTTTATCTAGCAAGCCTATCCCACCATTTGTTAGAAGAAACTCCACTACCACCCCCTCCAACACTCTAGCTCTGTCTCTCTCCCAACCTTATTCCTCTCCTGCACATATGCATGGATGTTGATCGATCTCCCTTAATACATGAGGCAGATCGATCTCCTTAATACATGAGGTAGGCCTCTCTCCTCCTCCATACATATACCAGCCATTGTACCTCTATAGTTAATTGGGCCTCCCTCTTCCCCCACCACACACCGATAGTCGAGCGCTGCAGGTAGGTATCCATGCCACAGAGACAAACTGCACATGTCCCCTCTCACGTTTTAGTAGGCCAGCCACTCTATATCTTTGATGTGGGCACACACAAATTTGATGGCACTCTTTATCGATCGCGCGCGCACACACACACACATCATCCCTCTTTTTGATTCTATGGACACCTCCAGCCAGTGATACCTCCACTCTCTTCTCGTGGATCACCCCCTCTATATATATGTTATATCCAGGACTCTATTTCACACACATTGCATATGTTACATTTTTTGATTGACCCCCCCCCCCAAAAAAAACTCTCAAGAACCCACACACTATATCTCTCTAGGTTTGTATCTCTCTCACACAACCCCACGTAGGTGGTGTACGTATACGAGAAGAGAATAGGTGCACCGTGCATGTACTCACGCTTCGTGTGCAGCCACACCCGTGCGGGTACACGGTGGAGCTCATTTCTTTATGAAATGGCAGCCCACGTGCTAATTTGAACGCCTGTAGCGGTTGTTTACCTAGGGAGGTCGTGTACCATGCCTGCACGAAACAAAGTTTGACTTGACGCGTTGCCGCGTTATTTTTAAATAAAGTTATAGCGCTCAATGGCATGTACACAGAATATAAAACGATTTTTATGGAGAAAAAGGTAGTCCGCTCACTATATACAATGGAGCCTTGCGTGCCTGGTTTGTCGTTCTTCAGAGTATCTCACACAAGGCTGCGGTGGCCTCTCTCTCTCACCGTTGGTCACTGATCCAGCCGCATCTTGTCCGCCGGGGGAAAGGGAGTGCGGTGGCCTCTCTCTCTCTCACCATTGGTCACTGATCCGGCCGCATCCCGTCCGTCGGGGGAAAGGGAGGAAGTGCATCGTTTCTCTGTTCGATGGCGCCGAGGCAGCACGTCACGATCTGCGGTACACGCCGTTCTCTCCGACCAAGCTCCGGTGCGGCAGGGCCTACGCCACCTGCTCGCAGATTCCGCCCGCCGCCGCTCACCTAGTTACATATCGATAACCTCCAGGTATCCCTCCGTCCTTGCTCCACTGCCCGTCTTCCCACGTCGCTGTAGGTGGATCTTCCATAGTTCTTTGCCCAAAATATAGCTCGTCCAGCGTACTTTCCATATTGCATTCTCGTTCTCACACCGTTTTAGACAAACACAACCGTGTTGTTATCTTCCCTTAGGGCAAGGAATATGCTTCTTTTTTGTCGTCGCATGTGTCATCAACTGTTATTGGCCAGTAATTGTTTCCTTTCTACCTCTTTTTTGCAAACAGGGCTATCCATTTCACCTCGTTGCTATTGCGACCTTTTGGTGAACTGCACAAATCACTTTTTTCTTAAGATTGTTTTGTGCAGTTGTACTAAAATGTCACATGGGCAACGTCTCTACATTTCAGTGCGACTGCACAAAGGGAGATTGGTTTTGCTCTATCCTCCTCATCCAACTCCGAGCCTAATCTTCTCCAACTAGTTAGTCTTAAGAGAGACTGCAAAGGTGACCGACTTCTATTTATGTGTTTATTGTTTCATTAGCAGTCCTCTATTATCGTAATCACACTTAATATTTTTGGAACAGGGACGCTCAGCTCTATTTTAGTGGAACTGCACAAAATGATCGGAATGTTGCATGCTCCAGACAACTACTTTTTTCCCAACATGCCTTGTTGATTTAGACAGAGCTGGGGGACGTTGCTGCCAATGAAAGCCTGGATCAATTTTAATTTAACACCTTCTCACAACTCTATCTTCAGTTGTGATGTAATTATTAGCTCTGATCTGCTAATAATTGACATGCATTAGCAAGGAAGTTAGTTTTTTATTGTTTCCGAAAGAGCATCGATGGCAAGACACGCGAAACAGAAGCTGAAAGCTCACACCATTGTACAATTTCATGTCTCGTTGGAAAATTATTTGTATAGTACGTCAATTATGCAAACAAATGATGGAAGCTTGATAGCATTGCCAGAAGCCTCTTCATCATCCGGGTCCATGTGCCATGCACAAAATTATACTCCTTCATTCCTAAATATTTTTCTTTTTACAAATTTCAAACAGGCATATTTTAGAGTGTAGATTCACTCATTTTGCTTCGTATGTGTACTCCCTCCGTTCCTAAATATTCTATTCGTCTTTCTAGAGATTTCAACAAGTGACTACATACGGAGCAAAATGAGAGAATCTACACTCTAAAATATGTATATATATCCGTATGTGCCAGTCCATTTGAAATCTCTAAAAAGACAAATATTTGAGTAGTCACTCGTTGAAATCTCTAGAAAGACAAATATACTACGGAGTATATTTAAGAAGCAAGGGGGTAGTTCACAACCGCATGGGAGACTCAGCCCGGTCGTTGCGCCGCATTAATAGTGAGTAATGAGCAGTCAAATCATAAGCCCCACCTTTCCCACTGTAAGTTGCTCTAAAGAAGCAACCATCAATATGCTCTTCTTTGAATCCGCTCATACTACTCCATCCGTCACTGTTTATACAACGTGCTTCAGAAAAAAGAAAAAAGATCTGTGGGACCAAGGCGACTAGCGATTGGCCTGAAAAGTAGCATTGGTAGTTATAGCACGACATCTATTACTAGAGGGAATAACGCGTACACACATGCATACAGTGCTTCCACCCCGGGTACACACATGCATGCACTTACTCCACTCCGTAGTACTCCCTCCGTTCCTAAATGTAGGGTGTATAGTTTTTAGCACGAAAATTAAAGAACGCACGTGAAGGCAAAATTTCACAAGTTTTGCGCAAGTTTACACCTGACTAATTGACATGAGAAAATAGAGGAGCTTGCATGATATAAGGAAATGTAATCAAATCCTAAAAAATTATCCAAACGAGTGTTGCAACGCAATACACCTTATATTTTGGATTTTTTTTCAAAAATCTATACACCTTATATCAAGGAATGGAGGGAGTAGTACAGAGTGCATGGAGAGAAAATTGTGGACTTGATTGCGGTTACCACGCCCTAATTAATTGAGCATTAAACCAAACGCGTCTAAAGTCTCTCTGGTGGTGGAAATGCATTGAGAGAAATGCATCATAATGAAGCGCGCCCTGTAAACTATGACGGAGGGAGGAGTAGTATGAAGGTTCAAAACCAAGTACGCGTATGGCCAGTCGGTCAACGCACCTCCTATTGGCATATCACTGACATGTGGGACAGGAGTGTGAGCAAACCGATCTCAATTGACGGCAAAGAGCCAACCCGCCGTTCCTTGAGAGAGACGAGGAGCGAGAACACACAGATGGGTTCGCATGGAGGCCAAGATATATTCGAGCATGGTTGGTTGATCGATATCATTCATTACATGTTGGGCTGCCGTTTTCCACCCTTCTCCGGAATAAACGTGTACTTTATCAAAGATAAAAAATAAGAGTACAGACGCTCCACCATGCGGTTCTAGTAGTAGTACTACTCGTACTACTGCGCTTAGCTCTTCGCCTCTTCGTGAAGTCGAACAATGATGGTACTCCGCATGTTGGGTAATACAGTGTATGCCTCTGACAATATGACACCGAATGGACTGATGCATGTCCACCGAGGGTAGGTTGCATTAGTCAAAAGGCGTAAGCGAGCTTCACCTTGTCCTGCAAGCTTCTCCTCCTTCTGCGAGTTGACATGACACACCAAAAAGTAGTGCTAGTCCATACTCCCTCCTTTCCGGTTAATATGGCTTAATCTTTTTTGCGGGTAAATGAGAGAGCTTTATTCATATATAAGCATTCTTAGGACGATTAGCCAAGACACTGGTCACTAGGAAGCGAGGTACCCGGCCAAAAAAGAAGTAGGAAGCGAGGTGTTTCATCAAGCCAGCTCTCGGCCACATTCAAAGTGCAGCAAGCACGGTTCGCATGAAGATGTGACGCAAGGTTTGCTGACCTGTTTACATGCTGAATAACAAAAAAGAGCAAATATTACCGAGCGCTCCTATTTGTAACAGGATATGAGCCAGAATTAAGCGAGAATTGTGGCGAATGTTCCATGCAATCAACTTCCATTATCACATGCGAGAACCCTCGAAGAGAACCAAATGTGTTGAAGATTGCTTTATCACATTTTAAAATTATAATAAGAGTGCACACGCTCCTCCATCCGGTTCCTAGTACTAGAATAGTATGTACCTTTATAGACTATATTAGTAGTACTAGTACTAGTAAACTTTGCGCTTGGCTGTTCGCCTATTAGGGAAGTCGAACAATAGTAGCACTAGTAGTATAGTGTATGCTTCTGGCAATCTGACACCGAATTAACTGTTGCACGTCCACCGCCTGAGCGAGGGAGAGCTTGCATTAGTCAAAAGTTTCTTCTTGTCCTGTGAGCCATCGCGCACAAGTAATGCTAGTCCATACTTCCTCCTCTCCGGTTAATATGGATTAATTTCAAACGAGATAAATACAGTGTTTGTCACTGTATATTTGTAAAAATATGGTCAGTGGACTTCATAATACGCTCATTGTGCTCAATATATATATATTTTCCGGTGTTTATACGGTCACTAGCTCACCCTGACTGAGTATGTGTGTGCATGCATGTGTAGGTTGAGCACTTAGCGTGATCGTGTGTGTTCCGTCGTGTGCTCGGACATGCATGCATTAGGGCGTCGCGCACGTTTTTGCGTCCATGTGTACGTGTGACTGTTGCATACACGCTCTCACAACTTTTTTCTTTAGTCGTGAAGTAAATATTTGCTATGATCTGTGAATCATTGAGATACATCAGCATGCGTGTTAGTTTTACTTTGTATTTGATAGAATGTTGTAACGGGGCAACCTTGGAATAGGAATGAAAATGGAGTGGAAAGTTTTCGTTTTTCCGAAGAAAAAATGGAAACGGAGAGAAACCAACGTTTCGTTTCGTTGGATCGCGCCATCGAGCAAAACCAACGTTTAAATCACGTCTGTCGTGTTCGTGTCTCACCCTCCTCCACGGCTCGACCCCACACGGTCGCTCGGCATGCCACTCACCACAAACCGAGTATACGATAACTTTCCCGCCTGCTTGTCGATGGATCGCGTCATGGAGTAATACTAGCACTACTGGAAGAGATTGACGAGTTGGGGGAGGACAGTTAGCTGTAGCACGGACTCCCAAGAACTTTTTACATGCATATTGCAGCCGGCTATTGCGACCTTTGAACGCGGAGCACCCGCGTGCACCGGAAGCGGCGCGAGCGACACTCTCTCGGCCGGCACACCGCTTCAATGCCGGCGCCAGTGAGAGGTCGCATCCGCTCTGGCCGGGCATGAATGCGGCACTGACCGTTTCGCGCGGGTGATGAAGAGGGTTCGGGTTGGTCAGGACCGGCCGTGGCAACGGTCCGGACATGCGCAAACAAGAGATGATGTACGTTAATATTGTTGCGTATATAATTAACAATGTAAATAATGTGCCAGTTGGACAAATATGATTGGAGATGGAGATGGAAATGGAATTTTACGTAAACACGGATATGCATGTCTATGTCTATGTGTGTGTGCGCGACGACTCTCGCGACCTGGAAGCGGGGGCGTGTTTTTGGTCGAGTTTTCTTTCTTGGTACGTTAGAAAATCAGTTTGTCTAATTCACACCTAGATGTTATTTAAGGATATCACATCTAAGCTCCCACAAATATATAATGTAGCAACAAGAAACAAAAAAAAACTAGGACAAAAAAATTAGACCACAAACAGAGTGGACATCAACTTAGATGTGACATAACTATGTCACATCTAGATGTGTCCTAGACAGACCCTTAAAAATTGTCCGCCAGTTTTCGTTTCTTTTTTCTGGGAACACGCGTATTCTATTTAAAACCACTGCTATGGAGAGATTGTTTTACTCCATTATAGCCTCTTGTTTGATAGAGTTTCTCGCATCTCACTCTCTCACCCTCTCCATATCAAAACAAGATGACAGTGTCCACTCTATCTCTCTCCTCACCGGTGGTCACAGATCCGGCCGAATCCCATCCACTACGAGAGGTGAGGAGGTGCAGCGTTGACGTTGTCGCCATCGGCGACGGAGGGAGCCGATGCGCACCGTCCTCTCGGAGCCGGCACTGGTGCGGACGAAGATCCTCCGCGCCCTTGTTCGCTGCCGTCGTGTGGGAAGATCCCGCCCGCCCGCCTAAACGACATCTCGCCCACCTGAGGTAGAACTTCTTGTACTGGTCCAGCTCCCCAGGTCGCTGCGTGCGGGTTTTCTTCTATGCGACTACTCCCCAGCTCCCCATGCATAGTAGCTAGGGTTCGTCAGCTGGTCCAACATCACCTACTAGTACTATTATAGAGGAAATGCCACTCGAAAAGTTGTCCTGATTTATGCCTCGGTGGAGGTATACATGTTGTTTCGACAAAAAGTACATGGTGGTTGTGCGGTCATTGTCCATATGGTGGTAGTACTATCACTGGTTAAATGAAGAAATGATTTTTTTCTCGGGTATCCTGGTTTAGTTCCCATCAAGATATAATTATTATGCTTCTATTTGTTGGTGTACTTTTCATTAACCCTTTTTTATATTTTTGGAAACAGCGATGCGTGTCTCCATACCCGGGCATGTCTTCCTCAATTTTAGTGGAACTGCACAAAATTGGATGGCCATTGTTGTTCCGCCTCACTTTCCTCTGCCACGTGGTTCTTCCTTCCTCGAGCTTGATTAATGAGAAGAAACAGACCACAGTGAGGATTTGTCGAACTTCATAGGTGCCTCACCCAAACTTGATGCCAAATGGATGATGCATCACCACGATGACCTATCGATGCTCATGGTTGCGCCTCATGGTTGCGTCGGCTGGTGAAGCTGACCGATTTTCAATGAAAAACAAGTTGTCTTCCATCAGTGCTCTTTGCTTGTTACACACAAAGATGATATCCTTCGTCAGTTCACCTTGGTTGTGTTGGAGACGCAGTCGTCTTTCACGTTGGTGCAATTTTATCACACAATTGGCTATGAACCAAATGTTTCCTCGAAGAAGGATCGATGTTGCTACTAAGAGCATAAGTTTTGTATTGATTTCTGAGCCTTCTCACAACTTTGTCTCCAGCTCCCCTATAATTTTATTTGTCCAGCTATTAACTTTGATTTAAAAAATGGTGTGGACTAAAAACCCGGATGGACGCAATAGCCCTCCATTTTTATTTACTCCGCATATTAGATTTGACTGAAGTCAAACTTTGTAATACTCTCAAACCTTTCCGATAATTGAAATTAAAATTCTTTATTTGTACACACTCTCACACGTTTCCGATAATTTGGCGCATGTGTGGTTGTTCACTTAAGGGAGGGTAGTGTACCCCACGTGAAGGACAGGAAGTGCGACCAGGACGCGTGGGCGTGGATCGTTAGTTCATCAGAAGTAGTACTAGTTTTCTTCACTGTACATTAAATAAAGAGTTTCGTTTTGTACTTACACAATTTAAAACGATTGTTATGGAGAGAATAAGAAAACTAGTCCACTATATATTAGTCGTATACACACAAGAGTACTATATGGATGCAGCTTCCTTAACTTAGTGCACCTGCCTTTGGGTTTATGACAGGTGGGCCCAAAATGTGGTTGGCTCACCTGTCATACAGCCAAAAGAAGATGAAGTGAAGGCACCGGAGCTCAGTCCGTACTACATTAGTATATATATAAGCGGGAGCCTCAGTGCTTGTTCGCTAGGGTTTGCACTCTCCACACGCTCGCTGCAATACATATATGTTACACGCTGGAGGCTCAACGTTCATTTGCTAGGGTTTGCTATATTCACAGTCTCTCACCCTCTCTTCACCAGATCTAAACAAGATTGCGTTGGCGTCTTGTCTCTCCCCCCCCCTCACAGCTGGTGAAGGAGGCGTCCGTATCCCGTCACACCGGGAAGGGGAGAAGGTGCAGCGTTAACTCTATCGCCTTCGGCGAAGGAGGCAATCCACTACCGGCTGCACTGTTCTCTTTCACCCAGCGCCTGTGCGGGAGGGCCACTGACCCCTTCTTCCTCGCTGCCGTATGTAGTGTGGGCAGATCCGGCCTCCCGCCGCACGCCTTGCCACATCCCGACGACCCTAAGGTATAAGTTTCTTTGAAAGCGTCATTGCTCTAGCTGCATGTGGATCTTTTTCGATCTGTAGTCGAATCTAGGTCTTGGTTCAAAAAGGAAAGAAAGGTGCAGTGGGGTGGAGCATGAATCTAGGACGTGGTTCAATGAGGAAAGGAGGGAGGAAAAGTAGTATAGACTGGCTATCCAGCCGCTTTGTTGGTCGAAAAGGGAAAAAGGGGGTAACCCAGTACACACATCTGTAAGGAACCAATCTCTTTGTTGAAAAGGGAAAGAAACTGGGGGGGTCGGGTAGTTTGTGCAGGACTAGATTTGCCGCCCTCACATAGGAAAAAAGTTCAAAGAGAACAAATATGGGACCAACACAGATATGCTGCTTGGCTACATACTCTACATCACCCATTTATACGTGTGGACGCACATGGTGCTAGCATGTCTCATACAACTATTTTGCTGTTGTTAATCTAAGAATGCCGCCTGAAAATTGAAGCAATACCACTGTTAAAAGTAAATTACATTTTTTAACGAATGTTGTTTCAAGAGAGTGTCTCTGTTAATATGAATCAATGCAACCGTTTTAGAAATGCTACTATCCTACTTTGTTTTCCATCCAAGATAAGTTAGATGCTTCTTTCTGTCACTGTTTGTTTCATCCTCCTTTATCGGCAAGTAATTGTTTCCTTTTTTGCCTCTGTTAAAACAGGGGTATCGATTCAACTTGTTGCTATTGCGACATTTTGCTTCGCTACTCGAAACACTTATGTTTTAAGAGTGTTTTGTGCAGTTCAACTTGAATGTCACACCGGTGACTTTGCTTAATTTTGGTGGAACTGCACAAAAGGAGATCGAGATTTGTTTCCAGTGTTCCTGTCGAGTTGTTTCAAATCTTGGTCTCAACCACATGATATCTATTCAACTTGTTGATATTGCGACATTTTGCTTCGCTACGCGAAACACTTTGCTTGATTTCAGTGCAACTGCACAAAAGGAGATTGGATTTCCTATTCGTGTTAGCAGATTCGTATTTTATCCTGGTGTTCTCATGAAAGGTCAGTACATGCCTTCATCCACATGATTGTGCAGTGTGCTTTGAGATGTTGTGCTACCTGTATTGGTACTGTTTTAAATAAATGTTGAATTGAAGCTATTGTATTGCTGTCTTTTCCCATTAAGTAGTGAACAAAAATGGGACCAACCCAGACATGATGCTTGTTGCTTTGTTACGACAAACTCTGCATCACCCCCTTTATAAGTAGATGGAAGCACATATAGTTGTTGCGCCCACTCTCCCCTGGAACTGTATATGCTTTTGGTTAATCTAATGCCGCTGGTAAAATTAAGCAATGCCACTCTCAGAATTAATTAACTACCGAATCTTAGTTCAAAACCGCAACACTTGTTAGGAATGGTACTATCCTGCTTTGTAGTTCTTTCTACATGTTTAACCAAGGTATTGTTAAGATAATGTCTCTTTAAAAATGAATCAGTTGCATTGTTTTAGGAACGGTACTTTTCTGCTTTGTCGTTCTTTATACATGTTGAAACAAGGCATTGTTAAGATAATGTCTCAGTTAATATGAATGAATCACACTGATGGAGAATTGCTACTCTCCTGCTTTGTTTCCCATTAAGACAAGTCATCAACCGTTATTTCTCAGTAATTGTTTCCCTTATACCTATTGTTGCTTACAGGGATATCAAAATTAAAGCTCGGTTTTATTCCGACTTCGATTTTAGTTGAACTGCATAAAAGGAGCCAATGTGTCCAAGGCAAACTGCTGTGTTACTGGGTCTAATTGGTCGTTCCACTTTGCAGAAAGAAGCAGTCCCTGGTTGTGGTACATTACAGAAGGAATGACCGAGAAGCTTTACAGAGTATTATTAGACACCGGTGACATGACTAGTCTGCAGAGACCATTGGCAATTTAACAACACGTGGAGTGCCCTGGGCAAAAAGTGCACAAACAAGTACAAGAAGCTATGACAGGACACAATCATAGGCATTACATATTTTGAATGGGAAAAGCTTGTCAAAGTTTAATCATTGATGTTAGCAAGAAGATGTTAGTTTAATATATTGGAATTGGAAAACCTTGTCAAAATTTGCTCATTGATGTTAGCCAGAAGACATGCATTTGATATTTTTGAGTGGGACGCCCTTGCTGTGAGCAACGTCGAGTGTTTTTTCCTATTCTTGTGTTCAGTTTAGAAGTAAATAGTTACTCTGCTGAGATATTCCTGTGTTAAGAGTTTCTTCTGAATATTGTCTATGTAATGCCAGGCCTTGTGTTTGATTGCAAAGTTGAGCTTGGAATGTTGTGGCATGCAGCATCACGAGCTGTTCATCGTGCCTCCTAAGAATAATGCTTCATATTATTTTGCATGTCGATCTAATGCCATTGATTTGCTTGTTAATAAGATCATCCTCTTCTGTTGTTTCCGTGCGTAAGAAGTTCATTGTCTGATGTTTCATTCATAGCCTATACGACATGTCGGGTAGTTTAGACGTGAAACCATATGATCTTCCGACCAACTCATGATATTAGGACGTGATTGGATTGTCGTTTTCGAACCAAAACCGTTTGTAAAACTGACGCTTGTAAATTAAAGCAGATGGTCTCGGGCGAAGGCGCTTGGTTGGTCGATTTCAACTAGTAAAATATCGGAAGTACTTCACACACGATAAAAACGTTGAACGACACTCGGACGATTGCTAATCCAGGTGTTAGCTGCTATTTCAGCCTTGCCCATGGATGGCATGATACGCACGTCGTGCATCTATCGTCTGGTGATGTCGTCCATATAGCAGTGCTCGTAAAATATACACTGGTCTCTCAAATTACACGCGTAACCCGCCGGTTTTACTTACAGACCTCGGGCCTTCCGATGACGAGTAAATTACACTTGTATGTTAATACAGGTTTGAAATAAACCAGAGCTCCCAAGCGCGGCCTTACCGTTTCATGCCATCTCAGTTTCTTGAAGGTGCTCATAGGTGTCCGATGATCCAGGCTTCCTGAATGAGCAGCGGGCGTTGTATCAGACCTCCGTAGGGCCCGCGAGGCCCTCTCCGTTGTCCTTCGAGTTGTTGCGCTCGCCATGGCACCGAGCATTGTTAACATGGTCAACGAACATGAGGATTCAGGAGATGACTTTATTTTGACTGGATGACACTAGGGACCCACTAGGGCCATAGCTGTACGTACGCAAGTGCCTCCTTATTATGTACAACTATAATTTTTTTTGCTTTCTCCTGGTTTCCTGACATCACGGTCCCACACCATTGTCAACCTATGTAGTCAATATAAACAAGAGAATTGCACAAGGTGCGGCCGACAGCTGGGACCAAGCAGCTCGAGCAGTATTTGTATTTTTGAGGCGTGAGCACTGCAGAGTTTTTCTTGGCGATGATTTCGTTGTTGTTCAGAGGAGAGCAGGGTATTAACTGGGCGGCTGTGGCCCATCTAGCCCAGGCCAGATATCCAGCCCAGATACTACTTTTTTCAAGATGAAAATGGCTAGCCCAGCTATACGTCTTTTTGAGGAATACCCAGGCAAGGTCAACTTCTTATTCTCAGCCCCGCTGGGCTGCAAATCTTTCCTAGGAAGGATGCATTAGGCTTAACAGGAAAATGGGCTTCAAAAATAATAAATGGGATGTAATTATAAAAACTGGGCAGTAACTATAAAGAATGCACCAAACACGCAATTAGTTTATAAATATTATTTATGGATTTTGAAAATCTTAAATTTTTATTGTTGCGCGCGCAATGTTTCATTGGATTTTTACGTAATACAAATTTATATTTAATCTCACTAGAAATTTTGGGATAAAAATATTTCGGATCCCATCAAAATGTGGGAAATTTTATTGAATTATGTCTTCAACGGTTGGTTGAAATTATTAATCATTGTCCTAGCTAGAAAATGGACTGTACTTTTAACAAACTGTAAATGGGCTATTGTAAATTCCATTAGAACTCAAAAATGGGCTGTACATTCTTACAAAACGCAAATGGGCTATAAGTTCTCTGCCACACACTTGTGGGCCTACTAAGTGACGCGTCTCCTAAAAAAATAAGTTGACGCGTATGCAAGGCTTTGTCAACTTATTATAGTCAACACATGGTTCTAGCAGCAGTGGTCGTTGGATGTCTATCCAACGGATGTCGTGCTTCTTCTTCAATCTCGGATATTATTAGCTTCGGCCGCCCAAAAAATGATTCCTCTCCCTGACATCTAGGGCGCACCGTTTCGGAGGCTGACCTGTGGGCCTACTAAGTTGGAGTGTACCAAGGGCTTTGTCAACTTAGTCAATATAAACGATTCTAGCTTCAGTGACCGTACGATGTCCATCCAACGGCCGCAGTGCTTCTTCAACCTCTGGTCTTCTTGGTCCAGCCGCCCAAAGCAGCGCCGGTCATGCCGCCTGCTCCTGCCTCCTGTGGCCAGCTGTGTTGCCGCGGAGGCCTCACCGCCCCCATACTACTCCCACCGCTGGCCAGGACATCCCTCCACTCACCCACACCCCCTGTTATTCTGCGGCGACGGCAGCCTCACACCGCAGCCGAACCAGTAAACCCTCGTACTCCTCTCCACGCGGGCTTCCACTGATGTGTCTTCCCCGGCTCCGCGTCGTCCCCTTCCTAGGCGTCGCCATCGTCCACCGTCCTGGTGCTCTCGGCGCGGCGTGGTCAACATGGTCAATGACCGACTTCCATCGGAAGAGTATTTTACGTGGAGAGGCTGGCAGCTGGGTCCACAGCGGCCACAAGGAAGTGCCTCCTTATTACGCGCAAAATAATTATTCCTCCACCTGACAGCAGGGACCCACCGGACGGGCCACCTTATTTTGTGAAAAAAATGTTTCCCCCCTGACTACTGGGACCCACCGGACGGGCCACCGTATTTCACGAAAAAAACGTTCCCCCCGATGTCACCTCGGACCCACCGGAAGTGCCTCTTTATTACGCACAAAAAATGAATACTCCCCCTGCTAGCTAGGACTCACCTTGGTGGGAAGCTGACTTGTGGTCCTACTAAGTTGACGGGGACAGAGGGCTTTGTCAACTTAGTCAATATGAACGATTCTAGATCCAGTGACCGTACGATGTCCATCCAACGGCCGTAGTGCTTCTTCAACCTTTGGTCTTCTTGCTCCAGCCGCCCAAAGCAGTGCTGGTCGTGTTGCCTGCTCCTGCCTACCGTGGCCGGCTGTGCTGCCGCGGAGGCCTCACCGCCCCCTACTATTCCCACCTTAGGCCAGGCCCTGCAGCGACGACAGCCTCACACCGCAGCCGAACGAGTGAATACTCATACTCCTCTCCGCGTGGGCATCCACTGCCGCGTCCGGCTCTGCATCGTCCCCTTCCTAGGCCACGCTGTCGTCCACCGCCCTGGTGCTCTCAGCGCAGCGTGGTCAACGTGGTCAAGGAATGACTTCCATCGGATGTGGACTGTACGTCGAGAGGCTGACAGCTGGGTCCACGGCCGCAGAAAGGAAGTGCCTCCTTATTACGCAGAAAATAATGATTCCTCCACCTGACAACAGGGACCCACCGGACGGGCCACCGTATTTCGCAAAAAAAACATTTCCCTCCTGACTGCTGGGACCCACCAGCTACACCTTCGCACGCAAGGAAGTGCGTCCGGGCAAAAAAACGATTCGCCCCCCTGACTGCTGGGACCCACCAGCTACATCTTCGCACGCAAGGAAGTGCGTCCAAAAAAAATGATTCTCCCCCTGACTGCTGGGACCCACCAGCTACATCTTCGCAGGCAAGGAAGTGCCTGACAATCGGGACCCACCTGGTCGAAGTGTACGTAGCATTGTCATTCTGGTCGCGAACGTGTACGTACATACTGGTCGATTTAGAGGCGCGCACGTGTCGTAGTAGAGGCGCGCACGTAGCATGTACACGTACGTACAACAGCGAGGGTGCAAGAAAGAAAATACGGCCACATACGTACATATGGGCAGGGTCTCGAACGCCTACTCGCGCATACGTACATGGCTGGGTCGGAACGGAGAAACAGCGTCGTCGTCATGTTCATGGGGAGCCAACCGGCTGGGTCGGAACGGAATGCGTGGTCGTGTTCATCGGGAGGGCTTGGACGGAACAGGCGATGGAAACAAGGCCTCGCGTACCGCACAAGGGAGGAAATGGACCTCCTACGTTCAGAACAGGGTCCTGTTGATCGGGAGGGGTGTGGCGTACCGCAGAATGGAGGAAACGGACCTCCTACGGTCGAAATGGGGATCATGTTGATCGGGAGGGGTGCGGCGTACCGCAAAACGGACGAAACAGACCTCCTACGGTCAAAACGAGGGTCCTGTTGATCGGGAGGGGTGTGGCGTACCGCAAAACGGACGAGACGGACTTGTGTTGGAGCGCTACGGTCGAAACGGGGGTCCTGTTCATCGGGAGGGGTGTGGCGTACCGCAAAACGGGACTCCATGGGATACTGTTCATCTCCACCATCGACCTCCTCCAGCCTCCACGGGCTACCGTCGACCTCCTCCAGCCTCCACGGGCTCCTATTCATCCAGCCTCCACCGCGCGCTACTCCACCGGCTACTGTTCAACCACCCCTCCACCGTCTACTATTCATCCAGCCCTCCACCGTCTACTGTTCAATCACCCCTCCACGGCCACCCCTCCACCGTCTACTATTCATCC
>NC_057801.1:356051837-356090652 GCF_018294505.1 Triticum aestivum
TCACTGTTCATCCAATCGATCGGCTTCAGTTAGCAGCAGTAGCGAAGGAATCGCTCCATCGGGTTCAGTTAACAGCCATCGATCGATCGCTCGGGTTCATTAACGCGTAGCCTGCAGTGCAATCGCTCGGGTTCAGTTAGAGCCCAACGCCTCGCTCGGGTTCAGTTAGAGCCAATGCCTCGCACACATGCGCGTACGTGTACAAGAGAAACGCGCATCGCTCCGCCCCCGACCTCCCACCGTAATCGGCAACTCCCCGAAATTTTCCTCCCCCTCGCTTCTACCTTTTTTCCGTCATGGACGGCCCAAAGAATGTCATGCAGCTGCGTCTCCGGCCCGCCCAGGACGAAAAGCCCATTTTCTGTCATGATTTTTTGTCATAGAAGTAGGAGCCCACCACATCTATGATGATACCGGTTTTTGTCACAATTATCGTCATAGAAGTGTCATATGTATGACAGAAAAAAAATTAGTTCGGCCCAAAATGTCACGGATGTGTCTTTTTTTTGTAGTGACAAGTGTGGAAAAGGATAGTAACATTGTCCCTTTCTCTCTATTTCTCTCATTTTTTAGTTTTCACTTTTCTGGCTCTTTGGCCTCTTTTTTATTATTATTATTTGGACTCTCTGGCCTCCTTTTTATTTTTTTATTTGGACTCTCTGGCATCCAGAGACTCATCCCAACTTGTGAGGGAATCATAGCATCCATGATCCTTTCCTCACATGGGACAATGCTCTAATAATGATGATCATCACACTTTACTTACAACACAATACTAGAACAAAAGATGTGACTCTATATGAATGCGCTCGGCGGTGTACCAGGATGTGCAATGATCTAGCGTACTAATGACATCAAAAAATGGACAAGCCATAAAAACATCATGCTAGCTATCTTACGATCATGCAAAGCAATATGACAATGATGGTGCGTGTCATAATAAACGGAATGGTGGAAGCTGCATGTCAATATATCTTGGGATGGCTATGGATATGCCAAAATAGGTAGGTATGGTGGCTATTTTGAGGAAGGGAATATGGTGGGTTTAATGCATCGGCGAAAGTTGCACTGTACTAAAGAGGCTAGCAATGGTGGAAGGGTGAGAGTCCGTATAATCCATGGACTCAACATTAGTCATAAAGAACTCACATACTTATTGCAAAACTTTATTAGACATTGAAGGAAAATACTAATACACATGCCCCTTGGGGGATAGATTGGTAGGAAAATACCATTGCTCGTCCCCGACTGCCACTCATAAGGAAGACAATAAAAATAAATGATGCTCCGACTTCATCACATAACGGTTCACCATACGTGCAAGCTTTGCGTATCACAAACCTTAACACAAGTATTTCTACCAATCCACAATTACTCACTAGCATGACTCTAATATCACCATCTTTATACCGCAAAACTATTGCAAGGAATCAAACATATCATATTCAGTGATCTACAAGTTTTATGTAGGATTTTATAACTTACCATGTGAATGACCAATTCCTGTTAAATCTCTAAATAGATATAAATGAAGCATGAGAATTTAATTCTTTCTACAAAAGATATGCACACGCTCTAACAAATATAAGTGAAGCAGAAGAGCATTCAACAAATGGTGGTTTTCTATGATGAGGACATCAATACCATTGTTACACCCACAGCCCCTGCTGCTATACATACTGGACCAATTACTAGAGCTCGTGCACGCCAACTAAATTACCAGGTACTTTCGTTTCTTGGTAATGATTCTAATGTTCATGAGAATATGATGCTGCCTAAATTGGATACATTTGTTTTGCTTACAAATGAAGGGCCTAGCTTGGAGAAGGATGAACATTGGAGCAAGAACAAGCATGGAGATGATGGCATGCGCAAGGGGAACAAGAACGGAGTTACAAGTGATGATTTCAGGACTTTGAAGCCACCATAATGGGTGCATGAAGCCTTGGACGAAATATACAAGATGCCACTTCATAAATTTCGTCCCGAGGCTATTATAGGTGCCGCGTCACCTTTTTATTGGGCCAGGCCCATGTAATTTCGAAATACATAAGTATAGGCTATTTTTAGAGTCCGTATGTGTGGGGAAACAAGAGATAGGGTTGATTTCGGACCCCTCCACCAAGGGCCACGAAATTCCCCCCTCTTCCTCCATATATACAGCCCTTAGGGCATCGTTTAGACTTTGGGTTTTGTTTAGATTAAAAGTTCGCCATAGCTGCAACTTCGCGTACTTCGTTTGTGTTCAACGACCAGACAAAGGCGTCACAGAACCCCACCTTGATCAATAAAGCTTTCATCTTATATTCGCAATATCCAGATTGCAATCTCAGTTTCTTGCTTGTTCTTCGTTTGCTCGCAGGAAACAGACCCTCGTGGTCAGGTTGATCGTGCTCTGGCATGGTCAATAACCTCTCGGAGTTGGTTTAGCGATTGCTAAGGCGCGACGTCCTCGCACGTTCGTAGTCAGATCGTCAAAGTCGAATGCCACCAAAGCGATATCCATCATCTCATCGAAAGACGGGACACCTTTGCCTGTATCAAGTGGTATCAGATTTCCAGGTTGCTCGGTGAGATTTTACAGTTTTTCGTAGTTTAGATCGAGTCTGTTCTTCATACCTATAGTCCACGAAAAAGCCAAAAAAAATTAGGGTTAGTTCATCCCATCCGAACCAATCTGAGCCTTGCATAATCTTTTCTGTATTTGCTTTGTTGAATTTGCGGTTGCATCATCGTGTCCAGTTGCTGGTCTTAGTGTCTAGTCTTTTAGAGTTTCGAGTTCTGTTCACAGGTTGTCACGTCGCCGCTGCCATATATCACCACCGCATCATCATCGTCGCTGTTGCCATATACCACCACCACATATTCACCGCCAATCCGAATCCATATACGCCACCACATATCCGCCGCCATCACGCAAATCCGAGTTCACCTGCAACATATATCCGCCACCTGTCCGTGTTCCACCAGATTCATCTCCGCCACCAGTCCGAGTTCCACCAGATTCATCTCCGCCACCAGTCCTAGTCCGAGTCCAGTAATTGTTGCATTGTTCTCGATTTCCAGATCACGCGATACTCCGAGTCGTGACAGAGAAGGACTCCCCAACTTCCGAGCCATCCGCAGAAGAAAAATAGTTCCAATTTCAAAAAAAAAACTAAGTCTGGAAAATTCTGGCTAGGCAGTTTTTAGACCATTTGTAGACTTTTTCGAAAAAAAAATTGTTGCGGAGCAAAAAAAAGCGGAAAAAAAGTGCAAAAAAAGAGAGAAAAAAAATTCAGAGTGTGCTCCTCCCTTGTTTACGTGCCGCGCCGTGATTTTGTTGGTGTTCTAGGCTCGCGTCTCTAGCACAGTCTAGCCTAGGACCAGCACAGTACCGTCGTTGAGCGTTTATTCAACTTTGCATCTCTGAACTGATTATTGCTGACCCTTTTTGCTACCATATTATAAGCCTTCCCAGCTCCACATACATCTACGTCGTGCGTTTGACTCTCCCTGGTAATCGCTCTATCCAAGCTTTGAGAGTTTTGACTACAACGGTTGCCGATCACCGCCTGTTGCTGGGTAAGAACTGGTAATAATTTGAGTTTTGCTTGACGGATTTGTGACACCCACCACCACCACTTGTTCGTAGTCTGTAGGATCATATTCTTGTGTGTTTCTATTGCTGCTAACCATGCCAGGATCACAAGCCGGCGAGATTGACTGGGAGAATTTATCGAACAAGGAGCTTCATGATAAGTTTCAGCAAATGATGACTGAATAGGTGCAAGATGTGCTGAACAATTTTGAAGAGGCCATGGAGAAGATCACTAGCCTTGAGAAGACATTCGAAACAAAGCTCGATAACAAGTTTAATGAATTGCTCGCGCGTCTTCCACCACCACCACCCGCTGCACCTAACGCACCTCTCCAACAACAACAACAACAACGACTACCTCCACGTCGCGAAATAGACCTCCGCCGAGCAAGCCGTGTTCCTCTTGCGTTTGGCCAAACTGTTGGTGCTGCTGTTGATACTTCTGTGGCTCCTGCTACTGATGCGGAGGAGGATGATTATGTGGGAGATTATGAGGATGAGGTTGATCAAAATCAGCACTACGTGCAGCCACCTGTACCACCACCAGCAGGTCGACCTCAGGTATATATTCGTAATGGTAGGCCTGCACCACCACCTCAGGTACGAGATGATGTCCATATTCCTAAACTGAAATTTAATATTCCACCATTTGAGGGTAGATATGTTCCTGATATATATCTTACTTGGGAGTTAGAAACTGAACAACGTTTTACATGTTTACAATATCCCGAGGAGAGACGGGTTGCTGCTGCTGTTTGTGCTTTCACTAGTTTTGCATGTGTCTGGTGGTCTGAACATTGTAGATTATATCCTATTCCAACTACTTGGGCTGCTTTGAAAACTGCTATGCGTACGCGTTGGGTTCCACCATATTATCAACGTGAATTGCTTCAAAAATTGCAGCGTTTAAGACAAGGAAAATTTTTTGTAGAAGAATATTATCAGGAATTACAAACTGGCATGACTTGATGTGGTATTGTTGAGGAGAATGAAGCTATGCTTGCACGTTTTCTGGGTGGATTAAATAGAGAGATTCAGACCATTCTAGACTATAAGGAGTATACTAATATCACTCGTTTATTCCATCTTGCTTGTAAAGCTGAACGTGAAGTGCAGGATCGACAAGCATTGGCGCGAACTAACTTTTCTGCAGGCCGGCCTTCATCATGGACACCGCGTGCATCTTCTACTTCAACTGCACCAGCACCTCAATCAGGTGCCTCCTACAGCCGTGATACAAGAAAACAGGAACAACCACCATTATCTGCCAAGAGCGCACCTGCCGAGCCTGCACAGAGTTCTTCTTCTTCCAGGGCATCAACAGGGCACACAAGTGATATTATTTGTCGTCGTTGTAAGGGAGGAGGTCATTATGCGAGAGAATGCAAATCTCCGCGTGTGATGATTGCTACCGAGGGTGGTGGATATGAGTCCGCTAGTGACTATGATGAGGAGACATTGGCTCTTATTACACGTGAAGAACATGGTGGAGATGATTCTGATCATGAGACGCAATACATGGCTCCTGAAGACGCTGACAGGTATGAATGTTTAGTTGCTCAACGTGTTTTGAGTGTGCAGGTCACACAAGCTGAGCAAAATCAGAGGCACAATTTGTTCCATACCAAGGGAGTTGTGAAGGAACGTTCTGTGCGCGTCATAATAGACGGAGGGAGCTGCAACAACTTGGCTAGCATGGAGATGGTGGAGAAGCTTTCTCTCACCACAAGACCACATCCACGTCCTTACTACATCCAATGGTTCAACAACAGCGGCAAGGTTAAGGTAACACGTACTGTTCGTGTGCATTTTAGTATCTCTACATATGCTGATTATGTTGATTGTGATGTGGTATCTATGCAAGCATGTTCCTTATTACTTGGTAGACCATGGCAATTTGATAAAAATTCTGTACACCATGGTAGAAACAATCACTATACTCTTGTTCATAAGGATAAAAATATTACTTTGCTTCCTATGACTCCTGATTCCATTTTGAAAGATGATATTAATAGAGCTAATAAAGCAAAACAGGAGAAGAATAAGAGTGAAAATCAGATTGTGGCAAAAGAATTTGAGCAACAAATGAAGCCTAATAATAAACCATCTAGTGTTGCTTCTGAAATTAAATTGAAAAGTGCATGTTTATTTGCCACCAAATCTGATATTGATGAGCTAGATTTCAGCAAATCTGTTTGCTATGCTTTTGTGTGCAAAGAGGCATTATTTTCATTCGAGGACGTGCCTTCCTCTTTGCCTCCTGCTGTCACTAACATTTTGCAGGAGTTCGCTGACGTTTTTCCACAAGACGTGCCACCGGGATTACCGCCTATTCGAGGGATTGAGCATCAGATCGACTTAATTCCCGGTGCTTCACTGCCAAACCGTGCACCATACCGTACCAATCCAGAGGAGACGAAGGAGATTATGCGTCAAGTACAAGAGCTTCTCGACAAAGGTTATATACGCGAATCCCTTAGTCCTTGTGATGTTCCTATTATTCTAGTGCCGAAAAAGGATGGTACATCACGTATGTGTGTTGATTGTAGAGGCATTAATAATATTACTATTCGTTATCGTCATCCTATTCCTAGGCTAGATGATATGCTTGATGAATTGAGTGGCTCTACAATATTCTCCAAAGTTGATTTGCGTAGTGGATACCATCAAATTCGTATGAAATTGGGAGATGAATGGAAAACAGCATTCAAAACTAAGTTTGGATTATATGAGTGGTTAGTCATGCCTTTTGGGTTAACTAATGCACCTAGTACTTTCATGAGATTAACGAACGAAGTTTTACGTGCTTTCATTGGACGATTTGTGGTAGTTTACTTTGATGACATATTGATTTATAGCAGATCTTTGGGCTGAACATTGTAGATTATATCCTATTCCAACTACTTGGGCTGCTTTGAAAACTGCTATGCGTACGCGTTGGGTTCCACCATATTATCAACGTGAATTGCTTCAAAAATTGCAGCGTTTAAGACAAGGGAAAAATTCTGTAGAAGAATATTATCAGGAATTACAAACTGGCATGATTAGATGTGGTATTGTTGAGGAGAATGAAGCTATGCTTGCACGTTTTCTAGGTGGATTAAATAGAGAGATTCAGACCATTCTAGACTATAAGGAGTATACTAATATCACTCGTTTATTCCATCTTGCTTGTAAAGCTGAACGTGAAGTGCAGGATCGACAAGCATTGGGGCGAACTAACTTTTCTGCAGGCCGACCTTCATCATGGACACCACGTGCATCTTCTACTTCAACTGCACCAGCACCTCCATCTGGTGCCACCTCCAACCATGATACAAGAAAACAGGCACAACCACCATTATCTGCCAAGAGCGCACCTGCGGGGCCTGCACAGCGTTCTTTTTCTTCCATGGCATCAACAGGGCACACAAGTGATATTATTTGTCGTCGTTGTAAGGGAGGAGGTCATTATGCGAGAGAATGCAAATCTCCGCGTGTGATGATTGCTACCGCGGATGGTGGATATGAGTCCGCTAGTGACTATGATGAGGAGACTTTGGCTCTTATTACACGTGAAGAACATGGTGGAGATGATTCTGATCATGAGACGCAATACATGGCTCCTGAAGACGCTGACAGGTATGAATGTTTAGTTGCTCAACGTGTTTTGAGTGTGCAGGTCACACAAGCTGAGCAAAATCAGAGGCACAATTTGTTCCATACCAAGGGAGTTGTGAAGGAACGTTCTGTGCGCGTCATCATAGACGGAGGGAGCTGCAACAACTTGGCTAGCATGGAGATGGTGGAGAAGCTTTCTCTCACCACAAGACCACATCCACATCCTTACTACATCCAATGGTTCAACAACAGCGGCAAGGTTAAGGTAACACGTACTGTTCGTGTGCATTTTTGTATCTCTACATATGCTGATTATGTTGATTGTGATGTGGTACCTATGCAAGCATGTTCCTTATTACTTGGTAGACCATGGCAATTTGATAAAAATTCTGTACACCATGGTAGAAACAATCACTATACTCTTGTTCATAAGGATAAAAATATTACTTTGCTTCCTATGACTCCTGATTCCATTTTGAAAGATGATATTAATAGAGCTAATAAAGCAAAACAGGAGACGAATAAGAGTGAAAATCAGATTGTGGCAAAAGAATTTGAGCAACAAATGAAGCCTAATAATAAACCATCTAGTGTTGCTTCTGAAATTAAATTGAAAAGTGCATGTTTATTTGCCACCAAATCTGATATTGATGAGCTAGATTTCAGCAAATCTGTTTGCTATGCTTTTGTGTGCAAAGAGGCATTATTTTCATTCGAGGACGTGCCTTCCTCTTTGCCTCCTGCTGTCACTAACATTTTGCAGGAGTTCGCTGACGTCTTTCCAAAAACGTGCCACCGGAATTACCGCCTATTCGAGGGATTGAGCATCAGATTGACTTAATTCCCGGTGCTTCACTGCCAAACCATGCACCATACCGTACCAATCCAGAGGAGACGAAGGAGATTATGCGTCAAGTACAAGCGCTTCTCGACAAAGGTTATATACGCGAATCCCTTAGTCCTTGTGTTGTTCCTATTATTCTAGTGCCGAAAAAGGATGGTACATCACGTATGTGTGTTGATTGTAGAGGCATTAATAATATTACTATTCGTTATCGTCATCCTATTCCTAGGCTAGATGATATGCTTGATGAATTGAGTGGCTCTACAATATTCTCCAAAGTTGATTTGCGTAGTGGCTACCAGCAAATTCGTATGAAATTGGGAGATGAATGGAAAACAACATTTAAAACTAAGTTTGGATTATATGAGTGAGGAGTATTCTTGGCCTCGCTGGATTCTATAGGCGTTTTGTGAGAGATTTCAGCACCATTGTTGCACCTCTCAATGAGCTTACAAAGAAAGATGTGCCTTTTCTTTGGGGTACCGCACAGGAAGAAGCCTTCACGGTATTGAAAGATAAGTTGACACATGCTCCTTTACTCCAACTTCCTGATTTTAATAAGACTTTTGAGCTTCAATGTGATGCTAGTGGAACTGGATTACGAGGTGTGTTATTACAAGATGGCAAACCTGTTGCATACTTTTCTGAAAAATTGAGTGGGCCTAGTGTGAATTATTCTACTTATGATAAAGAATTATATGCTCTTGTTCAGCCTTTAGAAACATGGCAGCATTATTTATGGCCGAAAGAATTTGTTATACATTATGATCATGAATCTTTGAAACATATTAAAAGTCAAGCTAAACTGAATCGTAGACATGCTAAATGGGTTGAATTCATTGAGACTTTCCCTTATGTCATTAAACACAAGAAGGGTAAAGAAAATGTTATTGCTGATGCATTGTCTCGTCGCTATACTATGCTTTCACAACTTGACTTCGAAATATTTGGTTTGGAGACCATCAAAGATCAATATGTGCATGATGCTGATTTTAAAGATGTATTGCAGAATTGTAAAGAAGGGGGAACATGGAACAAGTTTTTTGTTAATGATGGATTTGTGTTCCGTGCTAACAAGCTATGCATTCCAGCTAGCTCTATTCATCTTTTGTTGTTGCAGGAGGCGCATGGAGGAGGATTAATGGGACACTTTGGCATGAAGAAGACGGAGGACGTACTTGCTACACATTTCTTTTGGCCAAAGATGAGACGGGGTGTTGAGCGTTTTACTGCTCGCTACACTACATGTCAAAAAGCTAAGTCACGACTCAATCCTCATGGTTTATATATGCCTTTGCTTGTACCTAGTGTTCCTTGGGAGGATATATCTATGGACTTTGTTTTAGGTTTACCTCAAACAAAGAAGGGGAGGGATAGTATATTTGTTGTCATGGATAGATTCTCGAAAATGGCACACTTTATACCATGTCATAAAAGCGATGATGTTGCTAATGTTGCTAATTTGTTCTTTCGTGAAATTATTCGCTTGCATGGTGTGCCAACTACTATTGTTTCATATCGTGATACTAAATTTCTTAGCCACTTTTGGAGATGTTTATGGGCTAAGTTGGGGACTAAACTGCTTTTTAGTACTACTTGTCACCCCCAAACTGATGGACAAACTGAAGTAGTCAATAGAACGTTGTCTACTATGCTTAGGGCTGTTTTGAAGAATAATAAGAAAATGTGGGAGGAATGCTTGCCTCATATTGAATTTGCTTATAATCGTTCATTGCATTCTACTACTAAGATGTGCCCTTTTGAAGTTGTGTATGGTTTCCTACCTCGTGCACCTATTGATTTGTTGCCTCTTCCATCTTCGGAGAAGGTTAATTTTGATGCTAAACAACGTGCTGAATTGATTTTAAAAATGCATGAGTTAACTAAGGAAAACATTGAGCATATGAATGCTAAATATAAACTTGCTGGAGATAAGGGTAGAAAACATGTTGTGTTTGCACCTGGAGATCTTGTTTGGTTACATTTGCGTAAGGATAGATTTCCTGATTTGCTCAAATCAAAGCTAATGCCACGTGCTGATGGTCCCTTTAAGGTGTTAGAGAAAATAAATGATAATGCATATAAACTTGAGCTGCCTGCAGATTTTGGGGTTAGTCCCACTTTTAACATTGCAGATTTGAAGCCTTATTTGGGTGAGGAAGATGAACTTCCGTCGAGGACGACTTCATTTCAAGAAGGGGAGGATGATGAGGACATCAATACCATTGTTACACCCACAGCCCCTGCTGCTATACATACTGGACCAATTACTAGAGCTCGTGCACGCCAACTAAATTACCAGGTACTTTCGTTTCTTGGTAATGATTCTAATGTTCATGAGAATATGATGCTGCCTAAATTGGATACATTTGTTTTGCTTACAAATGAAGGGCCTAGCTTGGAGAAGGATGAACATTGGAGCAAGAACAAGCATGGAGATGATGGCATGCGCAAGGGAAACAAGAACGGAGTTACAAGTGATGATTTCAGGACTTTGAAGCCACCATAATGGGTGCATGAAGCCTTGGACGAAATATACAAGACGCCACTTCATAAATTTCGTCCCGAGGCTATTTTAGGTGCTGCGTCACCTTATTATTGGGCCAGGCCCATGTAATTTCGAAATACATAAGTATAGGCTATTTTTAGAGTCCGTATGTGTGGGGAAACAAGAGATAGGGTTGATTTCGGACCCCTCCACCAAGGGCGACGAAATTCCCCCCCTCTTCCTCCATATATACAGCCCTTAGGGCATCGTTTAGACTTTGGGTTTTGTTTAGATTAAAAGTTCGCCATAGCTGCAACTTCGCGTACTTCGTTTGTGTTCAACGACCAGACAAAGGCGTCACAGAACCCCACCTTGATCAATAAAGCTTTCATCTTATATTCGCAATATCCAGATTGCAATCTTAGTTTCTTGCTTGTTCTTCGTTTGCTCGCAGGAAACAGACCTTCGTGGTCAGGTTGATCGTGCTCCGGCGTGGTCAATAACCTCTCGGAGTTGGTTTAGCGATTGCTAAGGCGCGACGTCCTCGCACGTTCGTAGTCGGATCGTCAAAGTCGACTTCCACCAAAGCGAAATCCTCCATCTCATCGAAAGACGGGACACCTTTGCCTCTATCACACATTCAAGCTCAAAAGTCTTATTAAAATCAGGAAGTTGGAGTAAAGGAGCATGTGTCAACTTATCTTTCAATACCGTGAAGGCTTCTTCCTGTGCGGTACCCCAAAGAAAAGGCACATCTTTCTTTGTAAGCTCATTGAGAGGTGCAGCAATGGTGCTGAAATCTCTCACAAAACGCCTATAGAATCCAGCGAGGCCAAGAAAACTCCTCACTTGTGTGACCGTTTTGGGCTGCGGCCAACTCTCAATAGCTTCAATCTTGGCTTTATCAACTTCAATTCCCTGTGGAGTAACAACATAGCCAAGAAAAGATACTCGGTCGGTGCAAAAGGTGCACTTCCCAAGGTTACCAAACAAACGTGCATCACGTAGAGCAATAAAAACAGCACGTAAATGTTCCAAATGTTCCTCCAAAGATCTGCTATAAATCAATATGTCATCAAAGTAAACTACCACAAATCGTCCAATGAAAACACGTAAAACTTCGTTCATTAATCTCATGAAAGTACTAGGTGCATTAGTTAACCCAAAAGGCATGACTAACCACTCATATAATCCAAACTTAGTTTTAAATGCTGTTTTCCATTCATCTCCCAATTTCATACGAATTTGATGGTATCCACTACGCAAATCAACTTTGGAGAATATTGTAGAGCCACTCAATTCATCAAGCATATCATCTAGCCTAGGAATAGGATGACGATAATGAATAGTAATATTATTAATGCCTCTACAATCAACACACATACGTGATGTACCATCCTTTTTCGGCACTAGAATAATAGGAACAGCACAAGGACTAAGGGATTCGCGTATATAACCTTTGTTGAGAAGCTCTTGTACTTGACGCATAATCTCCTTCGTCTCCTCTGGATTGGTACGGTATGGTGCACGGTTTGGCAGTGAAGCACCGGGAATTAAGTCAATCTGATGCTCAATCCCTCGAATAGGTGGTAATCCCGGTGGCACGTCTTGTGGAAAGACGTCAGCGAACTCCTGCAAAATGTTAGTGACAGCAGGTGATGAGGACATCAATACAATTGTTACACCCACAGCCCCTGCTGCTATACATACTGGACCAATTACTAGAGCTCGTGCACGCCAACGAAATTACCAGGTACTTTCGTTTCTTGGTAATGATTCTAATGTTCATGAGAATATGATGCTGCCTAAATTGGATACATTTGTTTTGCTTACAAATGAAGGGCCTAGCTTGGAGAAGGATGAACATTGGAGCAAGAACAAGCATGGAGATGATGGCATCCGCAAGGGGAACAAGAACGGAGTTACAAGTGATGATTTCAGGACTTTGAAGCCACCATAATGGGTGCATGAAGCCTTGGACGAAATATACAAGATGCCACTTCATAAATTTCGTCCCGAGGCTATTTTAGGTGCTGCGTCACCTTATTATTGGGCCAGGCCCATGTAATTTCGAAATACATAAGTATAGGCTATTTTTAGAGTCCGTATGTGTGGGGAAACAAGAGATAGGGTTGATTTCGGACCCCTCCACCAAGGGCCACGAAATTCCCCCCTCTTCCTCCATATATACAGCCCTTAGGGCATCGCTTAGACTTTGGGTTTTGTTTAGATTAAAAGTTCGCCATAGCTGCAACTTCGCGTACTTCGTTTGTGTTCAACGACCAGACAAAGGCGTCACAGAACCCCACCTTGATCAATAAAGCTTTCATCTTATATTCGCAATATCCAGATTGCAATCTCAGTTTCTTGCTTGTTCTTCGTTTGCTCGCAGGAAACAGACCCTCGTGGTCAGGTTGATCGTGCTCCGGCGTGGTCAATAACCTCTCGGAGTTGGTTTAGCGATTGCTAAGGCGCGACGTCCTCGCACGTTCGTAGTCGGATCATCAAAGTCGACTGCCACCAAAGCGATATCCATCATCTCATCGAAAGACGGGACACCTTTGCCTCTATCATCGACGGAAGTTCATCTTCCTCACCCAAATAAGGCTTCAAATCTGCAATGTTAAAAGTGGGACTAACCCCAAAATCTGCAGGCAGCTCAAGTTTATATGCATTATCATTTATTTTCTCTAACACCTTAAAGGGACCATCAACACGTGGCATTAACTTTGATTTGCGCAAATCAGGAAATCTATCCTTACGCAAATGTAACCAAACAAGATCTCCAGGTGCAAACACAACATGTTTTCTACCCTTATCTCCAGCAAGTTTATATTTAGCATTCATACGCTCAATGTTTTCCTTAGTTAACTCATGCATTTTTAAAATCAATTCAGCACGTTGTTTAGCATCAAAATTAACCTTCTCCGAAGATGGAAGAGGCAACAAATCAATAGGTGCACGAGGTAGGAAACCATACACAACTTCAAAAGGGCACATCTTTGTAGTAGAATGCAATGAACGATTATAAGCAAATTCAATATGAGGCAAGCATTCCTCCCACATTTTCTTATTATTCTTCAAAACAGCCCTAAGCATAGTAGACAACGTTCTATTGACTACTTCAGTTTGTCCATCAGTTTGGGGGTGACAAGTAGTACTAAAAAGCAGTTTAGTCCCCAACTTAGCCTGATGAGGACATCAATACAATTGTTACACCCACAGCCCCTGCTGCTATACATACTGGACCAATTACTAGAGCCCGTGCACGCCAACTAAATTACCAGGTACTTTCGTTTCTTGGTAATGATTCTAATGTTCATGAGAATATGATGCTGCCTAAATTGGATACATTTGTTTTGCTTACAAATGAAGGGCCTAGCTTGGAGAAGGATGAACATTGGAGCAAGAACAAGCATGGAGATGATGGCATGCGCAAGGGGAACAAGAACGGAGTTACAAGTGATGATTTCAGGACTTTGAAGCCACCATAATGGGTGCATGAAGCCTTGGACGAAATATACAAGATGCCACTTCATAAATTTCGTCCCGAGGCTATTATAGGTGTTGCGTCACCTTTTTATTGGGCCAGGCCCATGTAATTTCGAAATACATAAGTATAGGCTATTTTTAGAGTCCGTATGTGTGGGGAAACAAGAGATAGGGTTGATTTCGGACCCCTCCACCAAGGGCCACGAAATTCCCCCCTCTTCCTCCATATATAAAGCCCTTAGGGCATCGTTTAGACTTTGGGTTTTGTTTAGATTAAAAGTTCGTCATAGCTGCAACTTCGCGTACTTCGTTTGTGTTCAACGACCAGACAAAGGCGTCACAGAACCCCACCTTGATCAATAAAGCTTTCATCTTATATTCGCAATATCCAGATTGCAATCTCAGTTTCTTGCTTGTTCTTCGTTTGCTCGCAGGAAACAGACCCTCGTGGTCAGGTTGATCGTGCTCTAGCGTGGTCAATAACCTCTCGGAGTTGGTTTAGCGATTGCTAAGGCGCGATGTCCTTGCATGTTCGTAGTCGGATCGTCAAAGTGGACTGCCACCAAAGCGATATCCATCATCTCATCGAAAGACGGGACACCTTTGCCTGTATCATTCTATGTGTAGAGAAACTGGCAATCCAAACTTCAAATGATATAAGTGAAGCACATGAAGCATTCTATAAAGCCATACTCAAAAGTTATAATGAAGTGCATGAAGCATTCTATAAATCAACCAAGGACTCTCTCATACCAGCATGGTGCATAAAAGAAAAAGGAAAAATAAACACAAAAGACTCCAAGAATTTGCGCATATCATGTGACGTATAGAAATATATCTCCAAGTAAAATTATCGATGATCGTTAGAAGAAAGAGGGGGTGCATTCCAGGGCATCCCCAAGCGTAGTTGCTTGGGAGTCCATGAATAGTACCTTGGGGTGCCTTGATACGTCTCCAACGTATCTATAATTTTTTATTGTTCCATGCTATTATATTATCTATTTTGGATGTTTAATGGGCTTTACTATGCACTTTTATATTCTTTTTGGGACTAACCTATTAAACGGAGGCCCAGTCCAAATTGATGTTTCTTTGCCTATTTTAGTGTTTTGCAGAAAAGGAATATCAGACAGAGTCCAAACGGAATGAAACCTTCTGGGGAGTGATTTTTGCAACAAACGTGATCCAGAGGACTTGGAGTGGATGTTAAGAAAGAAGCAAGGAGGCCACGAGGCAGGGAGGCACGCCTGCCCCCTGGGCGCGCCCCCCACCCTCGTGGGCCCCTCACAGCTCCACCGACCTACTTCTTCCTCCTATATATACCCATAAACCCCGAAAACATACAGGAACACCGTAGATCGGGAGTTCTGCAGCCGCAAGCCTCTATAGCCACCAAAAACCAATCGGGCCCCTGTTCCGGCACCCTGCCGGAGGGGGGATTCCTCACCGGTGGCCATCTTCATCATCCCAGCGCTCTCCATGACGAGGAGGGAGTAGTTCACCCTCAGGGCTGAGGGTATGTACCAGTTGCTATGTGTTTGATCTCTCTCTCTCTCTCTCTCTCTCGTGTTCTTGATTTGGCAAGATCTTGATGTACCGCGAGCTTTGCTATTATAGTTGGATCTTATGATGTTTCTCCCCCTCTACTCTCTTGTAATGGATTGACTTTTCCCTTTGAAGTTATCTTATCAGATTGAGTCTTTAAGGATTTGAGAACACTTGATGTATGTCATGCATGTGCTTATCTGTGGTGACAATGGGATATCACGTGATCTACTTGATGTGTGTTTTGGTGATCAACTTGCGGGTTTCGTGACCTCATGAACTTATGCATAGGGGTTGACACACGTTTTCGTCTTGCCTCTCCGGTAGAAACTTTGGGGCACTCTTTGAAGTACTTTGTGTTGGTTTAATAGAAGAATCTGAGATTATGTGATGCATATCGTATAATCATGCCCACGGATACTTCAGGTGACATTGGAGTATCTAGGTGACATTAGGGTTTTGGTTGATTTGTGTCTTAAGGTGTTATTCTAGTACGAACTCTATGATAGATCGAACGGAAAGATTAGCTTCGTGTTATTTTACTATGGACTCTTGAATAGATCGATCAGAAAGGATAACTTTGAGGTGGTTTCGTACCCTACAATAATCTCTTCGTTTGTTCTCCGCTATTAGTGACTTTGGAGTGACTCTTTGTTGCATGTTGAGGGATAGTTATATGATCCAATTATGTTATTATTGTTGAGAGAACTTGCACTAGTGAAAGTATGAACCATAGTCCTTGTTTCGAAGCATTGCAATACCGTTTACGCTCACTTTTATCACTTGCTACCTTGCTGTTTTTATAATTTCAGATTACAAAAAAGTATGTCTACCGTCTGCATTGCACTTGTATCACCATCTCTTCGCCGAACTAGTGCACCTATACAATTTACCATTGTATTGGGTATGTTGGGGACACAAGAGACTCTTTGTTATTTGGTTGCAGGGTTGTTTGACAGAGACCATCTTCAACCTACGCCTCCCACGGATTGATAAACCTTAGGTCATCCACTTGAGGAAAATTTGCTACTGTCCTACAAACCTCTGCACATGGAGACCCAACAACGTTTACAAGAAGAAAGTTGTGTAGTAGACATCAAGCTCTTTTCTGGCACCGTTGCTGGGGAGGTGAGTGCTCGAAGGTATATATTTAGATCTTGCAATCGAATCTTTTAGTTTCTTGTTTTATCACTAGTTTAGTTTGTAAAATAAAACTACAAAAAACATGGAATTAAGGGTGCCTCATATGCTTCATCTTTTTAATGTCTTTCGCGAAAATGATGGGAAGGAAAATTGTGCTCAAGTACTAGAAGAAGAATTACATAGAATGCTTGGCATAAAATATGTGAATGATGAGCATGATTGCAATGTTGTTAGTATGAATTCTTTGAATACCTATGATGCTAATGATATGCAAAGCCACAAGCTTGGGGATGCTATGTTTGATGAAGATGATATTTTTTGTCCCCCAAGTTTTGATGAGCAAATTTATTATGGTAAAATCATGCCTCCTATTTATGATGATTATTGTAATGACTCATATGCCATAAAGAATAAACATAACCATGAAACTTGTCATCATGATTTTAATTTTCAATTGGATTATGCTTCACATGATAGTTATTTTGTTGAGTTTGCTCTCACTACTATTGATGAGAATAAATTTGCTTATGTGGAGAGTAGTAAAATTTCTATGCAAGTAGATCATGACAATAATGCTTTACGTGATGGTTATATTGTTGAATTCATTCATGATGCTACTGAAAATTATTACGAGTGAGTAATATATGCTTGTAGGAGTTGCAATGGTATCAAGTTTCCTCTCTATGTGCTTAAAGTTTTAAGGTTATGCTTGTTTTGCCTTCCTATGCTAGTTGATTATTGTTCCCATGAGTTGTTTGCTCAAAAAATCCCTATGCATAGGAAGTGGGTTAGGCTTAAATGTGCTAGTCATATTCTTCATGATGCTCTCTTTATTTTTCAATTCTTATCTTTTATGTGAGCATCATTGAAATCATCATGCCTAGCTAGGGGCGTTAAACGTTAGCGCTTGTTGGGAGGCAACCAAATTTTAATTTTGTTCTTTGCTTTTTGCTCCTGTTTAGTAATAAACAATTCATCAAGCCTCTGGTTAGATGTGGTTTTATGTTCTAATTAGTGTTTGTGCCAAGTAGAACCTTTAGGAAGACTTGGGTGAAGTCTTTGCGATCTTGCTGTAAAAAACAGAAACTTTTGCGCTCACGAGATTAGCTGCCATGTTTTACTGGAGAGTGCTTTTAGGTTGATTCTTTTTGCAGATGATTAATAGACAAATTCCTCACTTCCACCAATTTAGTTAAGAATTTTTGGAGTTATATAAGTATTAGAATGATACAGATTACTACAGACTGTTCTGTTTTTGAAATATTCTGTTTTCCATGTGTTGTTTGCTTATTTTGATGAATCAATGAGTAGTATCGAAGGGTATGAACCATAGAGAAGTTGGAATACAGTAGATATTACATAAATATGAATTTAGAATGAGTTCACAACAGTACCTAAGTGGTGGTTTATTTTCTTATACTAACGGAGCTTACGAGTTTTGTGTTGAGTTTTGTGTTGTGAAGTTTTCAAGTTTTGGGTGAAGATTCGATGGACTATGGAATAAGGAGTGGCAAGAGCCTAAGATTGGGGATGCCCAAGGCACCCCAAGTTAATATTCAATTACAACCAAGAGCCTAAGCTGGGGATGCCCCAGAAGGCATCCCCTCTTTCGTCTTCGTTCATCGGTAACTTTACTTGGAGCTATATTTTTATTCACCACATGATATGTGTTTTGCTTGGAGCGTCATTTTGTTTTATTTTGTTTTGCTTGCTGTTAGAATAATATCCAAAGATCTGAAATTCTTAAATGTTAGAGAGTCTTCACATAGTTGCGTAATTATTCGACTACTCGTTGATCTTCACTTATATCTTTTGGAGTAGTTTGTCATTTGCTCTAGTGCTTCACTTATATCTTTTTAGAGCACGGCAGTGGTTTTATTTTGAAGAAATTAATGAACTCTCATGCTTCACTTATATTATTTTGAGAGTCTTTTAGAACAGCATGGTAATTTGCTTTGGTTATGAATTTAGCCCTAATATGATGGGCATCCAAGATGGGTATAGTAAAAACTTTCATATAAAGTGCATTGAATACTAAGAGAAGTTTGATTCCTTATGATTGTTTTGAGATATGAAGATGGTGATATTAGAGTCATGCTAGTAAGTAGTTGTGAATTTGAGAGATACTTGTGTTAAAGTTTGTGATTTCCGTAGCATGCACGTATGGTGAACCATTATGTGATGAAGTTGGAGCATGCTTTATTTATTGATTGTCTTCCTTATGTGTGGAGGTCGGGATCGCGCGATGGTTAAGTCCTACCAACCCTTCCCCTAGGAGCATGCGTGTAGTACTTTGTTTTGATGACTTCTAGATTTTTTCAATAAGTATGAGAGTTCTTTATGACTAATGTTGAGTCCATGGATTACACGCACTCTCACCCTTCCACCATTGCTAGCCTCTGTTATGTCGCGCAACTCTCGCCGGTATCATACACCCACCATACACATTACTCAAAACAGCCACAATACCTACCTATTATGGCATTTCCATAGCCGTTCTGAGATATATTGCCATGCAACTTTCCACCATTCCGTTTATTATGACACACTCCACCATTGTCATATTGCTTTGCATGATCATGTAGTTGACATCGTATTTGTGGCAAAGCCACCATTCATAATTCTCTCATACATGTCACTCTTGATTCATTGCACATCCCGGTACACCGCCGGAGGCATTCACATAGAGTCATATTTTGTTCTAAGTATTGAGTTGTAACTAAATAAAAGTGTGATGATCTTCATTATTAGAGCATTGTCCCATGTGAGGAAAGGATGATGGAAGAAATGATTCCCTCACAAGTTGGGATGAGTCTCCGGACTTTATGAAGAATAAAAGAGGCCAAAGAAGCCCAAATAAAAAAAAGAGGCCAAAGAATCCCACACAAAAAAATGAGAGAAAAAGAGAGAAGGGACAATGTTACTATCCTTTTACCACACTTGTGCTTCAAAGTAGCACCATGATCTTCACGATAGAGAGTCTCCTATGTTGTCACTTTCATATACTAGTGGGTATTTTTCATTATAGAACTTGGCTTGTATATTCCAGTGATGGGCTTTCTCAAAGAGCCCTAGGTCGTGAGCAAGCAAGTTGGATGCACACCCACTTAGTTTCCTTTTGAGCTTTCATACACTTATAGCTCTAGTGCATCCGTTGCATGGTGAATCCCTACTCATCACATTGATATCTATTGATGGGCATCTCCATAGCCCGTTGATGCGCCTAGTTGATGTGATACTATCTTCCTCCTTTTTGTCTTCTCCACAACCACCTTATTCTATTTCACCTATAGTGCTATGTCCATGGCTCACACTCATGTATTGCGTGAAAGTTGAAAAAGTTTGAGAATACTAAAGTATGAAACAATTGCTTGGCTAAAACCGGGGTTGTGCATGATTTAAATATTTTGTGTGATGAAGATAGAGCATAGGCAGACTATATGATTTTGTAGGGATAACTTTCTTTGGCCATGTTATTTTGAGAAGACATGATTGCTTTGTTAGTATGCTTGAAGTATTATTGTTTTCATGTCAATATTAAACTTTTGTTTTGAATCTTATGGATCTGAATAATCTTGCCACAATAAAGAAGATTACATTGATAAGTATGTTAGGTAGCATTCCACATCAAAAATTCTGTTTTTATCATTTACCTACTCGACGACGAGCAGGAATTAAGCTTGGGGATGCTTGATACGTCTCCAACGTATGTATATTTTTTATTGTTCCATGCTATTATATTATCTATGTTGGATGTTTAATGGGCTTTACTATGCACTTTTATATTTTTTTGGGACTAACCTATTAACTGGAGGCCCAGTCCAAATTGATGTTTTTTTGCCTATTTCAGTGTTTTGCAGAAAAGGAATATCAAACGGATTCCAAACGGAATGAAACCTTCGGGGGAGTGATTTTTGGGACAAACGTGATCCAAAGGACTTGGAGTGGACGTCAAGAAAGAAGGAGGAGGCCACGAGGTAGGGAGGCGCGCCTGCCCCCCTGGGCGCGCCCCCCACCCTCATGGGGCCCTCGCAGCTCCACCGACCTACTTCTTCCTCCTATATATACCCATATACCCCGAAAACATCCAGGAGCACCATAGATAGGGAGTTCCGCCGCCGCAAGCCTCTGTAGCCACCAAAAACCAATCGGGACCCTGTTTCGGCACCCTACCGGAGGGGGATCCATCACCGGTGGCCATCTTCATCATCCCGGTGCTCTCCATGACGAGGAGGGAGTAGTTCACCCTCGGGGCTGAGGGTATGTTCCAGTAGCTATGTGTTTGATCTCTCTCTCTCTCTCTCTCTCTCTCTCTCTCTCGTGTTCTTGATTTGGCACGTTCTTGATGTACCGTGAGCTTTGCTATTATAGTTGGATCTTATGATGTTTCTCCCCCTCTACTCTCTTGTAATGGATTAAGTTTTCCCTTTGAAGTTATCTTATCGGATTGAGTCTTTAAGGATTTGAGAACACTTGATGTATGTCTTTCATGTGCTTATATGTGGTGACAATGGGATATCACGTGATCTACTTGATGTATGTTTTGGTGATCAACTTGTGGGTTTCGTGACCTCGTGAACTTATGCATAGCGGTTGGCACACGTTTTCGTCTTGACTCTCCGGTAGAAACTTTGGGGCACTCTTTGAAGTACTTTGTGTTGGTTGAATAGATGAATCTGAGATTGTGTGATGCATATCGTATAATCATGCCCACGGATACTTGAGGTGACATTGGAGTATCTAGGTGACATTAGGGTTTTGGTTGATTTGTGTCTTAAGGTGTTATTCTAGTACGAACTCTATGATAGACTGAACGGAAAGAATAGCTTTGTGTTATTTTACTACGGACTCTTGAATAGATCGATCAGAAAGGATAACTTTGAGGTGGTTTCGTACCCTACAATAATCTCTTCATTTGTTCTCCGCTATTAGTGACTTTGGAGTGACTCTTTGTTGCATGTTGAGGGATAGTTATATGATCCAATTATGTTATTATTGTTGAGAGAACTTGCACTAGTGAAAGTATGAACCCTAGGCCTTGTTTTGAAGCATTGTAATTCCGTTTACTCTCACTTTTATCACTTGCTACCTTGCTGTTTCTGTAATTTCATAATACAAAAACCTATATCTACCATCCATATTGCACTTGTATCACCATCTCTTCGCCGAGCTAGTGCACCTATACAATTTACCATTGTATTTGTTGTGTTGGGGACACAAGAGACTCTTTGTTATTTGGTTGCAGGGTTGTTTGAGAGAGACCATCCTCAACCTACGCCTCCCATGAATTGATAAACCTTAGGTCATCCACTAGAGGGAAATTTTCTGCTGTCCTACAAACCTCTGCACTTGGAGGCCAACAACGTCTACAAGAAGAAGGTTGTGTAGTAGACATCAAGCTCTTTTCTGGCGCCGTTGCCGGGGAGGTGAGTGCTTGAAGGTATATATTTAGATCTTGCAATCGAATCTTTTAGTTTCTTGTTTTATCACTAGTTTAGTTTATAAAATAAAACTACAAAAGATGGAATTAAGGGTGCCTCATATGCTTCATCTTTTTAATGTCTTTCATGAAAATGATGGGAAGGAAAATTGTGCTCAAGTACTAGAAGAAGAATTACATAGAATGCTTGGCATAAAATATGTTAATGATGAGCATGATTGCAATGTTGTTAGTATGAATTCTTTGAATACCTATGATGCTAATGATATGCAAAGCCACAAGCTTGGGGGTGCTATGGTTGATGAAGATGATATTTTTTGTCCCCCGAGTTTTGATGAGAAAATTTATTATGGTAAAATCATGCCTCCTATTTATGATGATTATTGTGATGACTCGTATGCCATAAATAATAAACATAAATATGAAACTTGTCATCATGATTTTAATTTTCAATTGGATTATGCTTCACATGATAGTTAATTTGTTGAGTTTGCTCCCACTACTATTGATGAGAATAAATTTGCTTATGTGGAGAGTAGTAAAATTTCTATGTAAGTAGATCATGAAAATAATGCTTTATGTGATGGTTATATTGTTTAATTCATTCCTGATGCTACTGAAAATTATTATGAGGGGGGAATATATGCTTGTAGGAGTTGCAATGATATCAAGTTTCCTCTCTATGTGCTTAAAGTTTTAAGGTTATGCTTGTTTTGCCTTCCTTTGCTAGTTGATTATTGTTCCCATAAGTTGTTTGCTCACAAAATCCCTATGCATAGGAAGTGGGTTAGGCTTAAATGTGCTAGTCATATTCTTCATGATGCTCTCTTTATTTTTCAATTCTTATCTTTTATGTGAGCATCATTGAAATCATCATGCCTAGCTAGGGGCATTAAACGTTAGCGCTTGTTGGGAGGCAACCCAATTTTAATTTTATTCTTTGATTTTTGCTCCTGTTTAGTAATAAATAATTCATCTATCCTTTGGTTAGATGTGGTTTTATGTTTTAATTAGTGTTTGTGCCAAGTAGAACCTTTGGGAAGACTTGGGTGAAGTCTTTGCGATCTTGCTGTAAAAACAGAAATTTTTGCACTCACGAGATTAGCTGCCATGTTTTACTAGAGTGTGCTTTTAGGTTGATTCTTTTTGCACATGATTAATAGACAAATTCCTCACTTCCACAAATTTAGTTCAGAATTTCTGGAGTTACAGAAGTATTCAAATGATATAGATTACTACGGACTTTTCTGTTTTTGACATATTCTGTTTTCCATGTGTTGTTTGCTTATTTTGATGAATCTATGAGTAGTATCGGAGGGTATGAACTATACAGAAGTTGGAATACAGCAGATATTACACCAATATGAATTTAGAATGAGTTCGCAACAGTACCTAAGTGGTGGTTTATTTTCTTATACTAACAGAGCTTACGGGTTTTCTATTGAGTTTTGTGTTGTGAAGTTTTCAAGTTTTGGGTAAAGATTCGATGGACTATGGAATAAGGAGTGGCAAGAGCCTAAGCTTGGGGATTCCCAAGGCACCCCAAGGTAATATTCAATGACAACCAAGAGCCTAAGCTTGGGGATGCCCCAGAAGGCATCCCCTCTTTCGTCTTCGTTCATCGGTAACTTTACTTGGAGCTATATTTTTATTCACCACATGATATGTGTTTTGCTTGGAGCGTCATTTTGTTTTATTTTGTTTTGCTTGTTGTTTGAATAATATCCCAAGATCTGAAATTCTTAAATGTTAGAGAGTCTTCACATAGTTGCATAATTATTCGACAACTCATTGATCTTCACTTATATCTTTTGGAGTAGTTTGTCATTTGCTCTAGTGCTTCACTTATATCTTTTTAGAGCACGGCGGTGGTTTTATTTTTAAGAAATTAATGAACTCTCATGATTCACTTATATTATTTTGAGAGTCTTTTAGAAGAGCATGGTAATTTGCTTTGGTTATGAATTTAGTCCTAATATGATGGGCATCCAAGATGGGTAGAATAAAAACTTTCATATAAAGTGCATTGAATACTAAGAGAAGTTTGATTCCTTATGATTGTTTTGAGATATGAAGATGGTGACATTAGAGTCATGCTACTGAGTAGTTGTGAATTTGAGAGATACTTGTGTTAAAGTTTGTGATTCCCGTAGCATGCACGTATGGTGAACCGTTATGTGATGAAGTTGGAGCATGCTTTATTTATTGATTGTCTTCCTTATGTGTGGAGGTCGGGATCGCGCGATGGTTAACTCCTATCAACCCTTCCCCTAGGAGCATGCGTGTAGTACGTTGTTTTGATGACTTGTAGATTTTTGTAATAAGTATGTGAGTTCTTTATGACTAATGTTGAGTCCATGGATTATACGCACTCTCACCCTTCCACCATTGCTAGCCTCTCTTGTGCCATGCAACTCTCACCGGTATCATACACCCACCATATACCTTCCTCAAAACAGCCACCATGCCTACCTATTATGGCATTTCCATAGCCATTCTGAGATATATTGCCATGCAACTTTCCACCGTTCCGTTTATTATGACATGCTCCACCATTTTCATGTTGCTTTGCATGATCATGTAGTTGACATCGTATTTGTGGCAAAGCCACCATTCATAATTCTCTCATACATGTCACTCTTGATTCATTGCACATCCCGGTACACCGCCGGAGGCATTCACATAGAGTCATATTTTGTTCTAAGTATTGAGTTGTAATTTTTGAGTTGTAAGTAAATAAAAGTGTGATGATCTTCATTATTAGAGCATTGTACCATGTGAGGAAAGGATGATGGAAGCAATGATTCCCTCACAAGTTGGGATGAGTCTCCGGACTTTATGAAGAATAAAAGAGGCCAAAGAAGACCAAATAAAAAAAAGAGGCCAAAGAAGTCCACACAAAAAAATGAGAGAAAAAGAGATAAGGGACAATGTTACTATCCTTTTACCACACTTGTGCTTAAAAGTAGCACCATGATCTTCACGATAGAGAGTCTCCTAAGTTGTCACTTTCATATACTAGTGGGTATTTTTCATTATAGAACTTGGCTTGTATATTCCAATGATGGGCTTCCTCAAAGTGCCCTAGGTCTACGTGAGCAAGCAAGTTGGATGCACATCCACTTAGTTTCCTTTTGATCTTTCATACACTTATAGCTCTAGTGCATCTGTTGCATGGCGAATCCCTACTCACTCACATTGATATCTATTGATGGGCATCTCCATATCCCGTTGATACGCCTAGTTGATGTGAGACTATCTTCCTCCTTTTTGTCTTCTCCACAACCACCATATTCTATTTCACCTATAGTGCTATGTCCATGGCTCACACTCATGTATTGTGTGAAAGTTGAAAAAGTTTGAGAATACTAAAGTATGAAACAATTGCTTGGCTAAAACCGGGGTTGTGCATGATTTAAATATTTTGTGTGATGAACATAGAGCATAGCCAGACTATATGATTGTGTAGGGATAACTTTCTTTGGCCATGTTATTTTGAGAAGACATGATTGCTTTGTTAGTATTTTTGTTATTTAGAAAAGGAGGATGACCCCCGGCCTCTGCATCTGGGTGATGCATACGGCCACTTTATTAATTATTCTCACAAGACCTTACAAAGTAATACCACAATAAGCCTAAAGTCGTCGTCTAAGGAACAACTGTCGCTACACCTATCCAGTTGATGAAGGGGCGCATATAGCCTGGGCCTAATACCAAACAGACATCGCAGCCAAACCTAAGATCTAAGACCTGAGGACCCATCCAGGATGCCTGCCGGGCATGGGTCTCGCCGTTCCAGCGTGCTCTCAGAGCCCGCCGCCGCCAACTGCCACCGCTCCATCTTCATAACTGTACTGATGCATCAAGCTTGCTCGGTCTAGCTATCGTCGACGCCACCATGGCGCCCAACGGCACCTCCTCCTTGCACGCAAACAGCTGAGCACGTCACGGTCGCCACTGATACACCTTAGCACCATGCTGCCAAGTACCACCAGCCGACACAGCTTGAAGTCTTTGGAGAATCTGTCGTGCGTAGCACCTGCTGACCAGGCATGACAAAGCATAGCACCTGTCGGTCAGGCATGACTTGACATCTCCACCCAAGCTCCGTGCAAGATGAAGCCGCTCCACCTCCTGCCTCTGACTTCTAGCGCTGCTCCACAAATGATGCTCCCAAGAGAGAAACGACACCGCAGCACCGCCATCGTCCGATCTGGAACACCAGATCCTAGGGCTTCCCCCAGAGCAGCACGAGTGGGTCGACAGTAGTTACACGATGATGCCTCCATCAAGTTAACGGCGTAGAACGCCACCATCGCCTGCCAACGGCTCGGTTTTCACCGGCAACCATGTTTCCCAACTCGGTTTTCACCTGCCATCGCCTGCCAGCGTGCGTCCTGGCCAGCACCACCAGCGCTCGGCCCGTCCCGGACCACGTCTCATGACCAAGGGCAACGACAAGCACTGCCCCCACGAGGACGCAGAACGGAAGCCCAGATCCGGTCCACCCGCGCGCCGCCACGTGGCCACCACCAAGCGCCGTTCAGGGGCAGCCCCGCCGCCGTGAGGGACGCCGCCCCACGGGCAGTAGGCGCCAACCACCGGCGGAACTCCGCCGCGTGCCACCGGCCGCCCCGAGATTTGCGCGAGAACGACAAGGACGCCCCGCCGCCACCTTCCCTGGGGACCACTCGGGCTTCACCGGTGTCCCCTCCAGCGGCGGTGAAGCGGGGGAGATTGCTCTGTTAGTATGCTTGAAGTATTCTTGTTTTCATGTCAATATTAAACTTTTGTTTTGAATCTTATGGATCTGAATATTCTTGCCACAATAAAGAAAATTACATTGATAAGTATGTAAGGTAGCATTCCACATCAAAATTTCTGTTTTTATCATTTACCTACTCGAGGACAAGCAGGAATTAAGCTTGGGGATGCTTGATACGTCTCCAATGTATCTATAAATTTTGATTGTTCCATGCTATTATATTATCTGTTTTGGATGTTTAATGGGCTTTACTATGCAATTTTATATTATTTTTGGGACTGACCTATTAACCGGAGGCCCAGTCCAAATTGTTGTTTTTTGCCTATTTCAGTGTTTTGCAGAAAAGGAATATCAAACGGAGTCCAAACGGAATGAAACCTTCGGGGGAGTGATTTTTGGAACAAACGTGATCGAGAGGACTTGGAGTGGACGTCAAGAAAGAAGCGAGGAGGCCACGAGGTATGGAGGCCCGCCTGCCCCCCTGGGCGCGCCCCCCACCCCCGTGGGCCCCTCGCAGCTCCACCGACCTACTTCTTCCTCCTATATATACCCATATACCCCGAAAACATCCAGGAGCACCATAGATCAGGAGTTCCGCCGCCGCAAGCCTCTGTAGCCACCAAAAACCAATCGGGGCCCTATTTCGGCACCCTGCCAGAGGGGGGATATGGCCGCAAGCCTCTGTAGCCACCAAAAACCAATCGGGACCCTGTTTCGGCACCCTGCCGAAGGGGGGATCCCTCACTGGTGGCCATCTTCATCATCCCGGCGCTCTCCATGACAAGAAGGAGTAGTTCACCCTCGGGGCTGAGGGTATGTACCAGTAGCTATGTGTTTGATCTCTCTCTCTCTCTCTCTCTCTCGTGTTTTTGATTTGGCACGATCTTGATGTACCGCGAGCTTTGCTATTATAGTTGGATCTTATGATGTTTCTCCCCCTCTACTCTCTTGTAATGGATTGAGTTTTCCCTTTGAAGTTATCTTATCGGATTGAGTCTTTAAGGATTTGAGAACACTTGATGTATGTCTTGCATGTGCTTATCTGTGGTGACAATGGGATATCACGTGATCTACTTGATGTATGTTTCGGTGATCAACTTGCGGGTTCCGTGACCTCGTGAACTTTTGCATAGGGGTTGGCACACGTTTTCGTCTTGACTCTCCGGTAGAAACTTTGGGGCACTCTTTGAAGTACTTTGTGTTGGTTGAATAGATGAATATGAGATTGTGTGATGCATATCGTATAATCATGCCCACGGATACTTGAGGTGACATTGAAGTATCTAGGTGACATTAGGGTTTTGGTTGATTTGTGTCTTAAGGTGTTATTCTAGTACGAACTCTATGATAGATTGAACAGAAAGAATAGCTTCGTGTTATTTTACTACGGACTCTTGAATAGATCGATCAGAAAGGATAATGTTGAGGTGGTTTCGTACCCTACAATAATCCCTTCGTTTGTTCTCCGCTATTAGTGACTTTGGAGTGACTCTTTGTTGCATGTTGAGGGATAGTTATATGATCCAATTATGTTATTATTGTTGAGAGAACTTGCACTAGTGAAAGTATGAACCCTAGGCCTTGTTTTGAAGCATTGCAATTCCGTTTACTCTCACTTTTATCACTTGCTACCTTGCTGTTTTTATAAATTCGGATTACAAAAACCTATATCTACCATCCATATTGCACTTGTATCACCATCTCTTCGCCGACCTAGTGCGCCTATACAATTTACCATTGTATTGGGTGTGTTGGGGACACAAGAGACTCTTTGTTGTTTGGTTGTAGGGTTGTTTGAGAGAGACCATCTTCAACCTATGCCTCCCATGGATTGATAAACCTTAGGTCATCCACTTGAGGAACATTTTCTGCTGTCCTACAAACCTTTGCACTTGGAGGCCCAACAATGTCTACAAGAAGAAGGTTGTGTAGTAGACATCATGGCTCGGGCACCCCCAGGCTTAGGCCCTTGCCACTCCTTATTCCTTCATCCATCGCGGTCTCACCCAAAACATGAAAACTTCAATCACACAAAACTTAACAAAACCCTCGTGAGATCCGTTAGTATAATAAAGAAAATCACTACTTTAAGTATTGTTGCAAACTAATTCAAATTTTAATTTTGCATTATACCTACTGTACTCTAACTTCACCACGTCTTATATCAACGATACAATCCATAGATTCATCAAAACATGCAAAACAATGCATCAAAAACAGAATCTGTCAAAAACAAAATACTCTGTACCAATATGAACATCTACCATATTCTGTAACTCCAAAAATTCTGAACAATTCGGAAACAATAAACAATTTGCATAGCAGTACTGTGTAAAAATTTCAGAAACTTTTAACGTTCTCGTAAAAAATGTAAATTCACGTACTACTGCCAAAGTTTCTGTTTTTGCACTTCACAAACCAAACAAGCAATCTAATCATCCTAAAGGAAAATCTTGGCACATTATTTTTATAATAGAATGGATTTGTACAAGGGGATAATTATTTTTGTTGAAAAGTTTTTGTAATCAATGTTCACAAAGTTTCCATGGGCATGAACAAAGTTCAAGGCTAACTCCCACTTTAATAATGCTCATCTTTCTCACTTTCGCTTTTCTTTTTGAAAAGTTTTAAGTTTACCTTTATATTTTTTGTTTTTAAACTTTATAAAAGCATTCAATAGAATAAAATGACTCTCTAAAACTTTCGGGTTGTCTCCCTGGAAGCGCTTCCTTTAAAGCCATTAAGCTAGGCATAAAGTGCTCAAGTAATGGATCCACCCGGATCCCAAGGTATATCAAAGCCAATTTTAATTAGCAATGAATTTTAATTTAGGAGTGAGCACAAAGTAACATATACCATGCAATGACGAAGTCTAACTCCCTTCCTATGCATCGGCATGTCATAAAAGAGCAATTCATGCACATCAAGTAAAGTCCAATACATAGCATAAGCAGTTTCTTGTGGTTTTATCGTATTGGAAACGTAGAGAGGCGGAGATGAAGTTCCTCTCTCATAATAATTGCAAGTAGGAGCAGAAAGCACATGCATATTATATTCGTCAAGATCATCATGTGCAATAGTAAAAGGCAACCCATCAATACAACCTTAATAAGCGCAAACTTCTCCGATATAGTGTAGTTGGGAGAATTCAAAAAGATAATAGGACTATCATGTATGGGTGCAATAGCAACAATTTATTTCATAACATAAGGAACTATAGCAAGTTCATCTCCATAAGCATTACTCATATTGGCATCATGGCCACAAGCATAGCAAGCATCAATTTCATCAAAAAGGGATATTTCAAACGAATCCAAGGGATCATAGCAATCGTAATAGCATTCATCCTTTGATAAGAACAAAGGGAAATTAAACAATGTATGAGTTGAAGAGTTACTCTCATTAGAAGGTGGGAAAGGGTAGCTAATCCGCTCTTCCTCCTTTTGTTCTTCGCTCTCCTCGTCATCTTTTTCATCTAATGAGCTCATAGTGTCATCAATTTCTTCTTCCATAGATTCATGCAAAAAATTATTCTCTTCTTGGACAGCGGAGACTTCCTCAATAAACTCATTAATATCGGTGTTATATTCATAATTGTCAAAGGAATATTTAAGTATAGCATAATTTTCAGGTCTGTAAACAGCAACATCATAACTTTCACACTTTTCAAACAAAGATTCAATTTCATAAGCACGCTTAAAAGCAACGAATTCTTCTATTCATTCCACATCATAGTAATCATATATACCATTAGCTTAAGAAGCCAAGGTTTCATTATCATTAAATTTACATGAAAAGGGAAGGTTTGGAGCCTTCATCCTAGACCAACAAGTATAATAATATCTCATAAATAAATTCCGAGCATACCAATGCAACATATGAATTTTATCCCATAAGAGTTTCCCTTTTTGAGTCAAGCGATAATCCCTAAAGTATTCACGTTGATCCAACGTGTCTCCCATTATCATGTTGAATGGGGTTTTCTTAGGATTATCAAAGTAGTGTTTAATATTTTCCACATAATGAGCATCGATGGTTTTAGGAGGTTACCCATCTCCATGAGTAGCAAGTACACCTAATTGTTTTGGTATTTAGTGTTCCATATCAATAACTAAAGATACAGAACAACTTAGAAAAGAAAATAAAATCTACTTAGTGATAAAGCAAACAAGCACACACGAGAATATTCACCCACGCTATTGCTCCCGGGCAAAGGCGCCAGAAAAAGGTCTTGTTAACCCACAAGTATAGGGGATCAATTGTAGCCTTTCTCGATAAGTAAGAGTGTCGAACCCAACAAGGAGCTAAATGTAGAACAAATATTCCCTCAAGTTCTATCGACCACCGATACAACTCTACGCACGCTTAACCTTCGCTTTACCTAGAATAAGTATGAAACTAGAAGTACTTTGTGGGTGTAAAGGGATAGGTTTGCAAGCTAATAAAGAACATGTAAATAAAAGATAGGGGCTGTTTAGATGAAGAAACAACTAAGTTAGTTTTAGTAGAGAGCTTTTCGTCACAAGAAAGTTATTTGTCCCTAGGCAATCTATAACTAGACCGGTAATCACTATTGCAATTTTATATGAGGGAGAGGCATAAGCTAACATACTTTATCTACTTGGATCATATGCACTTATGATTGGAACTCTAGCAAGCATTCGCAACTACTAAAGATCATTAAGGTAAAACCCAACCATAGCATTAAAGTATCAAGTTCTCTTTACTCCCATACGCAAACAACCTACTTACTCGGATCTGTGCTTCTGTCACTCACGCCACCCACCATAAGCGAATCATGAACATATTACAAACTCTATAGCGGGGATCCCTCACTCTTGCGCGACATGGACAACACCATATGACAACACCAATAATAAAACATACAACTCAAACCAATCATGATCATTAATCAACCCATAGAACAAAACGGATCTACTCAAACATCATAGGATAGCCATACATCATTGGGAAATAATATACAACGTTGAGCACCATGCTTTAAGTAGAGATTACAGCAGGGAGAAGAGGTGGTACACCGCTGCATAGAGGGGGAGAGAGTTGGCGATGACGGCGGCGAAGTTGTTGGTGTAAATTGTTGTCATGATGATGGCCCCGGTGGTGTTCCGGCGCCACCGGGAGAGAGGGAGAGAGAGCCCCCCTTGCCCCTCCTTATTATTCTTCCTTCGCCTCCCCCTAGATGGGAGGAGGGTTTCCCCTCTGGTCCTTGGCCTTCATGGCGGCGGAGGGGCAGGAGCCCCTCCAAGATTGGATCTCTCTCTCTCTCTCTGTGTGTGTGTGTGTGTGTGTGTTTCCTTCTGTTTCTGCATTCCTGTTTTCTGCGCTTTCACCATTTATAAATTCCAGGAGATCCATAACTCCGATTGTGCTGAAATTTTTACACGATTTTTATCCAGATATTATCTTTCTTGCGGCGAAAGAAGGGCACCAACCGCCTTATGGGGTGGGCACAAGCCTCCTGGCCGCGCCCAGGGTAGGGGGCGCCCCTAGGGCTTGTGGGCCCCTGGGGCATCATCTCGCGTTGATTCTTTTTCCCCAAAATCACATATATTCCAAAAAAGTCTCCATAAGTTTTGTCGCACTTGGACTTCAATTGATATGGGTATTCTGCGAAACAAAAAACATGCAACAAACAGGAACTGGCATTGGGCACTAGATCAATATGTTAGTCAAAAATTATAGATACGATGGAGACGTAACACTAGCTCATGATACCACTTGTTAGAATTTGTCCGAGGTGCATAGTTGATCTACCGAGGACCAATCAATCAAACGAGCACGACACAGAGATTTGTTAACAAGGTTCACTAATATGGCTACATCCCCGGGGCCTGACTATGGGCACTCCTCCCCATGACACCATCACAATACCGCATTACGATCGCCCGCGTGCCAGCACACGCCGCTGACTCCCCCGCGGGCATGTGCTACTATGTTGGCATAGGTTACATCGTGTTCTACCCCCACTATATATGAGAGGCCTAGGATACAAGTGTCCAACTAGGACACGACTCCATATCATGTCTACACATCGTACAACTCCAAGTCCAACTATAACTTGCCTTGTACAATAATACTCGACACAACTCTAACAGAATATTCAAAGTGCAAAATGGTTTCTTGGGAGATTACGATCCTCAGGTTGGTCGGATGCACCCAACCCGAGTCTCAGGAGCTATTACACACTGCGTTTCCATTCCTAAGTATGTTACCGAGCAAGGTCTTGATCCTTAGGCCAATTTCGTGAATCGGTCTGAGTCTCGGGGACTACTGGGATCAGTTGTTTATGGTATCCTTCAGGTGCATACTGGACTTTTGAGCCGACACGCGCCTTGGGGGCTACTGGCTATACATCTCGGCTGAAACTTTTTCAAGACCGAGGTAATCTATGACACCTCGGATGCCGCCTGGCTTTGGAGCTTGGTTGCAAGAGGACACCACCACACTTCGAACCTGAGGTGTAGTAAAAATAATAAGGTATTGATTGAGGCCAAGAACTTAAAGGGGATCCTTGGATACCCAATGTGTGGACTCTTCAGATACACCTCGGCAATACTCAAGATCTGAGATGAGAATATTTGTTAAACCAGCCTTCAAGACCGAGGACCGAAGGCGAAGAACAGTTCAGAAGAACCGAGGAGTGTCCCCAACTTGAAGACCGGTTTAGGGGCTACTGATGGAGTCTTGTACTAGCGGGTACTCGCCATGTTGTCTCCCGAGAAGGTGTGTTGGGCCGAGAACCCCCATGGCGGTTCACTAATGGGCCACCTCGGGCAGCCCATGATGCATACAAGGAAGATTCCACAAGACTTAGTGCCTAAGACAAGGACTCTTCTGAACCCTATGATGTAGGGTGGAAACCCTAAGGCCGATATTTCACGATTGGAGGGGATCCTACAAACAACATGAGAGAAAACATGAGGGGAAACACGAGAGAAATCACTCAAACCAACAAGATTCTATTACACATGTGCTAGATCCTCGAAACACAAAGAGATACACGATCCACGATCAACAAGGGACGATACAAGTAGCAAGTTCTTCTCCGTGAGGAGGTCTTGAGGGTCTTTCGTGAGGGGTCTTGAATCCAAGATGGATCTTCTCCGTAGAGGCCACAGTCTCTCTCGGTGGAGTAGATCCAGATGGATGAGCAAAGCTCTATCTCTCAAATCAGCTAAACCAATGCTAACCCTAATAAGAGGGAGGAGGAGGAGTATATATAGTTTAGTGTCACAAAAGGGTAAGTGAGCTTCGGCCCAACACGTGGTGCACACACAGGTGTCGAATGTCCGACAGCTACCAGTCGTCCGGTGTCTCCGGGGGACCGGACGTCCGGTAAGTGTCGGACTTCTGACGTTTCGGCTCTGTTGGGGCTTTGTCGGACGTCCGGTTGGGGTCGGACGTCTGGGGCATCGGTCGTCCGGTGTCCTTCATACTTCTGACGTATTCATTCTAGACTTGTGGTCACGGTCGTCCGGCATGGCTCGCTCGTCCGGTGCGCGTCGGTCCTCCAGCCGCTGTAGCGTTCGCTGGCTGGGCCTTGCTGGGCGGGTTGAAGCTTCAGGCGTTGGATGTCCAAGAGATGTCGGTCGTCTGGTGGCTGGCGAATTTCTGGCAGCTCCTCTTCTCATTCCTTGTACTTGGTGTCCTCGCCATCTTGTCCATTGGTTGTTTGTCCCGTGGCTTCCCTCCAAGTACCTAACACACATAGGGTTTTTGCTTGAGGTAGTAGCAATGTCTCATATGTAGAAAGTGGTAGTTCGGTGAGGAGCGAGTTCACCTTATCTTTGGTAGCCTTTGCTCGAGCCCTTGTCATTGGTCTTAGTGGTGTCGTGGGAGGTGTAGGTAGGTCCATGGGGATGACCATTGTCATGTAGAGGATTGCGGTTTGCTTGGTGGTCTTGGCACGCAACTCATCGTACTTGAGCCCGAGATGGTGTCGTCAGAGTGTCAACTCGAGCGGCTCTGTCTTGAGTAGGATGAATTGGTAGAAGAGCGGTTGACCAACAAGGCACAAATCTCGTCAATTCTTGCATCGTTCTCTTGTTTGTGTTCGTGAGCTTTTTGTTGAACTGGTCTCTTGTACGTTGCTCGGAGAGGCGCAAGTCGGTTGCGAGATTGTCGATGCGATCGCTTAATGCTTGTTGTTCTTAATGCAAAGCTCGTTGTGCACCGAAGAGGTGGTTCTTGGTGACGTAGGTGTTTGGGTCACCATCTTGCTTGAGGAAGAGTGGGTTGGTAGAAGAGCTTGGCCTATCCATCATTCCAAGCAAATATGTGAGCGGGAGAAAGAGAAGAACTATACCAAATGTACCTTGACCGATGTCGAAGATGGATCAATGATCACTCAAATGATGTAACAAGGAAATAGCACAATTGATACCAATTCTTGTCGGTTCTCACACCTACACAAGTAAAAGCCTTTGGTGGAGCTTGGTGAGGATGGTGGCACAAAATTTATGCATTTGTTAGTAAGACTCAGTAATGCTGAAAAAGATTTGCAATTCGCAGATGCAACAAGTAGACCAATAGCAATATGTGGCACACATAAACACACACACACAAGCGGATAAATGGGGTCGTGCAACCAAAAATGAGCTCAAAATGGGGAATCCACGGAAAATGCTCTTGTTGCACAACTCTAGAGTGACGCTAGCACGATTGACAATAGGCGGATACGATACTTGTGCACAACCTAATAAGCAAAAATGCAACAACTTCTATCCCAAGTATGTGATATGTATGGTATTCCTATGATATGATCCAAGATGATTGAGTATGACAATCTTAATGTAGTATGATGCTATGGTTCTTGCTTAAAAGCTCTTTGCTTATCTTCCTCTTTTGCTTAAAAGCTTGTTTGTCTCTTTCTCTTTTGAGCTCTTTTGATCGCCACTTATGCAAAACTTCACGAACCAAGCTAGCAATTGTGTATATGCAATGATAACCTTGTGACACAAGAGATGATACCAAGATATGGACACCAAGATGATGATATATGCAATGATCACTGATGTGCACAAGTAACATTGCCGGCAATACTCAAAAGGCTAGTCTCGATAGGAATGGTATGCAAAAATGGGCTATGGGGTTATCAATGCAATGGCAAGGAGTACACAAAGTGTCATTGAGGTTATCGTCCTTGGTTACAGTTGAGGGTGTCAAAATTGTTGAGCGGTCGATGTCGATGGCGAAGATGAGCGGCGGTGATTGCGAGGTCTAACCGTCCCTAAGTAGCCAAAACACATTAGGTAATGGAAACCGCAACTCAAATTATCAAAGAACAAAATGTGTCAAAATTTGTCGGAGTGTGTAACGGGTAAGCGATGGTGGTTGCGGAAAGCGGAGGTGGTTTAATAAGTGGGGTTATCGCAGTGTTGGAGCGAAAGTGGTATTGGGGTGCGTATGCGGAAGTGGAAATGGTGGTTGAACTAAAAAAAATTTAGTTTCGTCAGGGAACGTCGGATGACCGGTACTCGTCCGACGTCCGGTTGCTGTCGGATGTTCGGTGTGTGGGTGATTTCGGGCACGGGATGAACTCAAGTTTTTGAGGTGGAGGTGGCATAATTGGTCAAATTTGGGTGATTTTGTGGATGGAAATGGGGAAAATGATGGGGGAAAGCTAGATCCACTCAAGGCAAAGCAAATACATGGATCAAATCCAACAAAAACTTCATCACACCAACAAATCACAAAAAAAATGGGAGGCTATTTTTGTGGGGATTTTCGAATTTGGAAAAAAATCAACAAAAGAAGGCTCCAAATTCTTGATATACCAAGGCTCTGATACCAAGATGGTGTAGGGTGGAAACCCTAGGGCCGGTCTTTCATGATTGGAGCGGATCCTACGAAGAACATGAGGGAAAACACGAGGGGAACACGAGAGAAATCACTCAAACCAACAAGATTCGATTACACATGTGCTAGATCCTCGAAATACAAAGAGATACACGGTCCACGACCAACAAGGGACGATATCTCCGTGAGGAGGTCTTGAGGGTCTTCCTGTGAGGGGTCTTGAATCCAAGATGGATCTTCTTCATAGAGGCCGCGGTCTCTCTCGGTGGAGTAGATCCAGATGGATGGGCAAAGCTCTATCTCTCAAATGAGCTAAACCAATGCTAACCCTAATAAGAGGGAGGAGGAGGAGAATATATAGTCTAGTGTCACGAAAGGGTAAGTGGGCTTCGGCCCAACACGCGGCGCACGCACAGGTGTCGGACGTCCAACAGCTATTGGTCGTCCGGTGTCTCGCGGGGGACCGCACGTCCGGTAAGTGTCGGACTTTCGACGTTTCGGCACTATTGGGGCTCTGTTGGACGTCCGGTTGCGGTCGGACGTCCGAGGCGTCGGTCGTCCGGTGTCCTCCATACTTTCGACATTTTTGTTCTAGACTGGTGGTCACAGTCGTCCGGCGTGGCTCGGTTGTCCGAGCGCTGGGAGGTGTCGGGGTCGTCCGGTTCGCGTCGGTCGTCCGGCTGCTGTATCATTCGCTGGCTGGGGCTTGATGGGCTGGCTGAAGCTTCAGGCGTCGGACGTCCGAGAGGGGTTAGTTGTCTAGTGGGTGGAGAGTTTTTGGCAGCTCCCCTTCTCGTTCCTTGTACTTGGTGTCCTCGTCGTCTTGTCCATTGGTTGTAGCTATCCCGTGGCTTCCCTCCAACTACCTAATCACACATAGGATTTCTGCTTGAGGTAGTAGCCATGTCTCATATATAGTAAGTGGTAGTTCAGAGACGAGCAAGTTCACCTTATCTTTGATAGCCTTTGCTTGAGCCCTTATCATTGGTCCAAGTGGTGTTTCTCGAGCCCTTATCATTGGTCCAAGTGGTGTTGTGGGAGGTGATGACCTTGGGATGCTCCGCATCACCCTAGGAATCCGGTGCATTATATAAACCTAGGCCAGGCTTGTCAATAGAGGATATATTCGAGACCATTAGAATCATACACAGCAATCTCGTGGTAGATACTTGTACCCTGTACTATCCCCCGTATGAATACAATCAAAATCAGTATGTAGGGTATTATCTCTTCGAGAGACCCCAAACCTGGGTAAAATTTTGTGTCCATGTTACCATCGCTCCAAGACGCCAAATTAGGACCCTACCTCAAAATATGCCAGATTTAGCACCGACAAGCAGGATCAAAGTCACTGTCATCCGAGTCACTGTCTGTTGCTACATTGCCTTCATAACATCTCCTTTTTGCTTTGGTACTCCTGACTTGCTCTGCTTCTGCATGTTGATCTGCTTCTTCACGTTGATCTGCATCTGCATGTTGCTTTGCACTTTCTGGCTCTGTTCCTACATTATCTCTGCTCCTTCACCAAATGTGCACTTCCTTATTACAAACATGAATGGATTGCCATATTCTTCCATGATTAATCCATTCTCTGGATAAACAACAAGTATTGGTATAGGACAATCTTCTTCTGAATTTGAAGGATTGCTACTATGAGGATTGGCACTAGTCCCATCTTTTGAAGGGCTAAACACAAGTGGAAGTTCACCCCTTGGAAAATGGACCACATCATCAACAACCTTCTTAGTAGCCAAGTTGTCATCATGATCAAGATAAATACTAAAAATTGATGCCCAATTGATAGAAATGTCACCATTTAACCAATATCTTCCTCACTACTAATCAATCTCAAAGCATTCCTACTAATGTCAAGTATTGGATCTGATATTATGCCTTCAACCTGCATGCCATCTCCCATCATATCTCTTCTACTAAATGCTCCACCATTATTGGAGACCAAGTGAGCTTATCTAAACTATCATGCCAAACCTAATGTCCATCAACATAAGCCGCGTTGCTTCCTTCACCCATGAGAAAAACTGCATGATGAAACTGCATTGTGAACTCTTCTTGGTCCTCCAACAACAAAGCACAATTGA
>NC_057801.1:356090854-356094743 GCF_018294505.1 Triticum aestivum
TCTCCAAAAACCCTAGCTCAAAATTTAAACCTATTCCAAGAAAAGGTGCACATACAGGTACATAATCATAGTGTGGTACGTTACAAACACGAATTCATGCGGAATCAAAATTTTAAACCATTCGAAACAAACCTAAAACCCTACCAGAAACCCCCAACCCAGTTCGAAAAACTCTAAACCTAAATCTCCATAAAATAGACCAATAGTACCACATACTATAGGCGAACACAGTGCTAGCGGTCTCAAATTTGAATGGACAAGAAAGAATGATATTAAGAGCAGAAGTCTGAACTTCATGTAAATGGGGGCAGGGGCTCCGTCAAGGTGGCGCACAGGAGACATGGTGGCGGCACGTCCTCTTCACCATGACGAGGAGAATCTGCTCCGTGCCGCTCCTGTGAACACGGCGACGAAATTCGTCTGCCAGCACCAGGCCACTGATCGCCTCTGTTACCTTCTCTGCCGGTATGATCACTTCCACCAACAACTAAGAGACGGGGGAGGTCGGGAGGTGGAGAGAGGTGGGAGGGCGTCGGGGTTCTTTCACGCAACATGGGGGGTCTGCAAATATGCCATTGCATCGCTTCTCTAGGTGACACCTGGCGCGCGGACTAGTCGCCGGGTGGTCAAGTATCGGTTTACGGCGCACAACGACCATATTTTCATGTCACATGTAGAGAGTGAATGTATTGCGCAAGTTACTGTATACAATGACCAAAGTGACCTCGCGGTGCAAGTTCAAGAAACGCTGCTGAATTTTACTCTTCCAAAGGGATTATCATGGGAAATTGATGTTAAATCTCATTCCTTTGATTGGCATGTGAAGGCAATTAGACTAGGGAATTTAAGAGAGACTTAACGGCCCTCTTTGGATGGTAGGATTAGGCTGGGAATAGGAAACTTTCAATGACACCCCTTCGCTTATGCATGTAACCATTAAAATGAATCGTTATTTTCTTCTCTCAATTCCCAATCCCTGCTTCAATGACCAGGGGTTCCTCAGGGAAGAGATTTGAGGGAGTTAAGCCCTTTAATTCTTATTCCCCTTTCCCTCTTAGGCTGGCTATGGTGGTGGTGTCTTAGCCAGTATCATGCAGTTGGGATTAACAAACATGTTGATGTGCCAGACAGTTAAAGAAGTGAGAGGAGGTTAGAGTAACATAGGTAGATATCATATCATAATTAATGTTATGCTACTACGTGTCATGCATGTCAATAAATAAGATCATATATGATACTACTCTATAATACTATGCACTATGAAGACAATATCATACACTAATATCACATGCATGATACTAGTATATGATACCCCCCACTATGAATAGCCTTAATTCCCATGTTCCCGGTCCAATCAAGGGATTTTCGGTCTCACATACCTTCAACTCCCATTCCAAATCTTTAAATCCCCAACCAAACACGTTGTCCGAGTATGAGCACGTAGAAGAAGAGAAGAAAAGGAAAGTGCTATTCTGAGCTCGAGCTCAGATGCACATTATATCGTATTCGTCCACTGGCACTAAGATTCGCGAAGTCCTATGTATAGGCATATGTATTCTGAATAGTATATCTTAGCTATTTCCCGGGAGGGCCCACCTACCTACTATAGTAAATGTCAACACCGTCGTCCCACCCTAAGAGCAAGTATAATAGCGCCTAGTCAGCTGGCTACAAGCTGTTCCACCTCAGACAAAGTCCAGCTGGAGGGAAGAGTAGACAGGAGAGAGAAGGGAGCGGGCGCTCCGTGAGTCGCCGGCTGCACTGCAAGGCTCGATACAAAAAAACTGCATGCAAGGGCTTAAAGCTATCGCAACTTCCTCCTCTCCAATCAATTGCATTTTTCTCAAGCTATCGCAACTTTCTCCTCTCCAATCAATTGCATTTTTCTCTCTGTCATGCATGTAGACATTAATTACAATAGCTAATGCCTACAGCCAGCTTTGTTATACGAAACTTCTTTCTTGGTGGCTACAAGTGACCTGGCAATTGTATAGAGCCCATTGCCGGCTCTTCTATTAACCATGCTCTAAATCAGCTCAGACGGTCGTGTCAGCTATGGGCCATGGCTCAGCCATACTGGCACTAACGGCAGAGGTCCACACCACCCAATCTATTTACTGCGCATGTCACGAGCCACCCCTCCATCCTCCTCTAGATAATTCTTCATCTGCTCTCTTTATCCTATCTAGCAGCGCCACAAGAAACCGGATCAGTGGTCGTGACTTCCTCCTCTTGCTCATCCCTTATCCCGACTATGGCAGGAAGGTTGTCACCTTCATCTCTAGGGCCGAAGTCAGGTTCTACAAGTCAACAAAGATGTAAGATTTTAGTTCCACGCACAAAAAAAATTCCTTTCTACCCCTAGGCTAACCATGGTTTATCCCATGTTCGTAGGCTAGACTTTGTGGATTCATGATATCCAGTGAGACGTACCTGCCGGAGCTTAGTCGCCATGGCCTATCCCACCCGCACAGATTGCAACACCCTCAATCCGTGCATCCAGCTTCGTCTTTGCACCAGAGTTCTCGTCGGGACCTCATAAACTCTCATTGCCATTTTCATCAACCTGAACAGCTGCATCTACATCTGACAGATCAACTAAATCAGTCTCAGCATAATACATATTTGAGGAACTGTTTTTACCTGAATTCTTTTTGGTAACAACACGCATGATATGGTGAGTCTATAATGTACTTTGTTTACTATCATACCTCTGCGAACACCCTTCATGGGGATTTGATCTGCACCCGTCGGTTCGACCTCCTGAGAAAGGTTTTGGTTTGCCGTCACATTGGCAGTCTCACCTTCAGTGGCTGCAGCAAAATGTAAATACCTTAGGTACACCCCCATAACAAAACGTATAAAAGGTAATATGGACTTTTCGAAATTTTATACACTTTCGTACGTATACAATGTATATACTAGAGTAGGTTATGGGCTCGGCCCACTTACATTTTTTCTTCCATTTTTTATCTTCAAAAATTATTACACTAATAGGGATTCGAACTCAGCACCTTCGGATATATGTTCCACCGGAGTTACCACCTCACAGAGCCAATTTGTTGTGTACAGTTTCACATCGTTTTCTTCTTGTTGTCTATAATTCTGGTTCTACTTATGCTGTTTTTTCCAGGCGATTTTTCTTTTGGTTTTTTATGCACGCTTTTTTCGGTTTTTTCTATTTCTTTTCATATTTTCGTTTTATATTTATTTTTTACTTTTTTTTCACGAATTTTCTTTCGGGTTTTGTAAACTTTTCAAAAAATTGTGAACATTTTTTTTAAATCCGCAGACTATTTCCAAATTTGTGATCGTTTTCCAAACTCATGAACTTTTTAGAATTCATAATATTTTTCAAAACTATAACTCGGGAACAATTTCCAAATTCGTCAATGTTTACAAAATCATGACCTTTTAAAAAAATTACTCGTGACAATTTTAAAATTCACAAAAAATCAAAATTGTGATATTTTCCAAATTCATAACTTTTTAAAATTTTACTTGTGAACAATTTCAAATTCATGAACGTATTTCAAACTTCTTAACATTTTCAAATTCATGAACTTTTTTCAATGCTAGCGGGCTAATTTTGCAAGCATGTTGTTTTTCAACATGCACCAAATGAAGATAACACATTTGGGTCAATTTGATGTGAACCCTATGAGATGGACTCTTCCGTCTTAATGAAAACTCCTCCATTGTATATGATGTACCTGTTGACATTCATAAAATTTACCCAGCTTTTGCAGGCAGTTGGGCATGACCATTCTAGTACTTCATGCAAAATTTGAATGAATTCGGACATCGTGCACACGTTGCGTCACGTTCAGCTAGTATTTTAGGGGTTTTTCACTGGAAAATCGTAGAATATGCAAAAAATATCAAAAGT
>NC_057801.1:356094790-356095758 GCF_018294505.1 Triticum aestivum
GCAAAATTTGAACAAATTTGAACATTGAATACATGTTGCGTGACGCCCGGCAAGTATTTATGGAGTTTTTCACTGGGAAAATAGTAGAAAATGCATACAGCCACAAACTAGAATCATCATGGCATGCATCTATGCCAAGTTTCATTAACTTTTGACATGGGGAAACTTTGTTTTTGCCACTCTAGTTTTTGACCACTTTACTTATACCACTCGAGAATTTGACATTTCACTTTTGTCACTCTTAGTTTTTGACAATACATCACAGTTGCCATTCCGTGGCAAAAGCAATAATTTTAGAGTGGCAATTGTGATACATTGTCAAAATCTAAGAGCGGCAAAAATGAAATGAAAAGTTATTGTTTTTGCCATGGAATGGCATTTGTGATGTATTGTCAAAAACTAAGAGTGGCAAAAGTGAAATGTCATATTCTAGAGTGGCATAAGCAAAATAGGCAAAAGCTAGAGTGGCAAAAACAAAGTTTTCCCTTGGGTTCATTTTTGTATGTGGAATAAAAGTGCTATGTGACGGGCTCTTCCGCCTAAACCGAAACCCCTATGTTGTACATGATGTACATGTGGACATTTATAAAATTTACCAAATTTTGCCAGAAGCTTTGCATGCCCACTCTAGTACTCCACGCAAATTTTGAACAAATTCGGACGCCGAACGCACATTGCGTCACGTCCGACCAGTATTTTAGAGTTTTTCATCAGAAAAAAAATGTAGAAAATGCATAAAATGTCAAAACTTGACAAATCTTGGTATGGATGCTTGCCATCATGATTGTAGTACTTTAGGGTTCATTTGATGTATGTGCAAAAAAATGTCATGAGAGAGACTCTTCTACGTAAACCAAAACCCCTCCGTTGTACATCATGTAGTTGTGGACATTCATAAAATTTACTCAAATTTTGCTAGAAGCTGGACATGCTCATTCTAGTACTCAAACCAGACGGAACATTTTTTT
>NC_057801.1:356096716-356098674 GCF_018294505.1 Triticum aestivum
AGAAGTGATACCTTAGTTTATTCGTGTCCAATACATGACTAACATGTTTTGCACCACCTCATCTCTACTTTCAGGCAAACTTACCCTTTTGATCATACAGTTTTTGAATCATCATTGTGACCTCACGATCTTCTTCTCGTGGACTTTTATTTTGATAGTACATTTCTTGATGCATCTTCGTGACATTTGCATCTTTCTGCTCTTGCTCCCTCATCTTTTTGTCGTCTCAACCAGCTTTGCCTGCTCAGGATCATCAGACCATTCTTCCATATCCAACTTCATCGTTGCTTTCATCGTCAGAGATGTCAATAACCTGGTGAACAAAACCCACACTGACATTCAAAGCAAGTGCACGGGATGCTACCTCCATCTCAACTGCAAAACTGCACACAAAAATAAGCTCATTTACAAGTTGCTTCTGCATGTACGAAATCAGTAAACAAAAAATAAATCAAGCATTTTTCCTGCACTTCCATTCCGCATCAACCTCTGCAAGTTTCCGAGCAGACCATCTAGATGCACGTGATCTATCGGCTCCACGCTGTGCACAACCACATCAACATCTTCTTGTTTTACCGATGGAATGTTTGCACGGGCCCAAACATCGGCCCTGACCACTGCAGGCATATCTGCACCATCATCGCCTGATGCTCCCCGGGAGGCATGAACATACATCCCGTTGATCTCCTCCAAAACAACATCCATTAATCCAACAACGTCTACCAGAAAGACCACCATCGAGATGTCTTAAGATATGTGATCATCAATTCACAATTTGCAACAACAAAACAGTGTAGTCTAATTATCTGAAGGTAGACCTAATATCTTACCTAAGCACTACCCCAAAAGGATTGTCTAACTATGTTACGTTGTAGACTAGGAGTCAGAAAATCCTGACTGCGTTTATGATGATTCTTTATAGTTGTATTGGCAGAATAGAACATTTCGAAAAAGTATTGCTTGTCAGATGAACTGCTAAACTTGTGCTCACTTAATTTATCTGTTACAGATTATGCGAGGGTGTTTGTAGTGTTCTTTTCAGTATGCTGTAGGGAGTTCTTAGTCTGTGTGCTTAATGACCAGGCATTAATTTATTGGTAGATTACCCACCCAGAAATAACATATATAGGCACAAAATTTTGCGACCAAGGATCAGTGTGCACCGGGGTGCATCCATTTCTAGATTTTCCTGTTGAACTAAAACACACAAATTTTATAACTTGTATCCTACCAACTCAATTCATCAGCAAATTCATGTAATGGGCAGGAGTTAACAAAATTATGAACAATAGTATTGTTATGCCACAAGTGTGACACCCGACAAGAATGTACTCCCTCCGTCCGAAAATACTCGTCATCAAAATGAATAAAAAGAAATGTATCTAGTTTTAGATACATTCCTTTTTGTCCATTTTGATAACAAGTATTTTCGAACGGACAGAGTACATACACATACACCTAGTTTTGCAAGGAACGATCAGGTCGACCTCTAGGGCACAGCCATTTCTACATTTTATTGTTAAATAACACACATTCCTACACGCACTATCTTTTCCACAAATAAAAGAGTGATTGACAAAAAAACTACCACTTTAGGGGTTTGCATTCCACAGAATTACCACTTCAAAAAAATGACCGAAACTACCAAATTTTTCTAATTTTGTGACTAAAAACTACCACTTTCAGATAATGACCAGTTTAGACGATTTAAACGTGTTTATGACAGGCAGGGCCCATCTGACAGCGCTGACGTGGCGTCAAAGTCAACTTCACAGTAGAGCGAACGCCGGTCGCCTCGCCTATCCCCGAGATCTGGGGCGTCAATGGAGTTTCGCCGGCGTTCCACCCGGCTGCGACGACCGGACGGCATCAGGGCCCTCCCGACGACCTGCTCCTTCTCGTCCTCGCCCGCCTCCGCTGCGCCCGGGCCGCCGCGCGCACCGGCCTCATCTCGCGCC
>NC_057801.1:356099299-356101399 GCF_018294505.1 Triticum aestivum
GTAAAGGGGCCTCGCGTCAACCCACTGCTCTGCGCCGCCGCGCGGCTTGAGCCGGAGGAGCTCTTCTTCGACCTCCCCTCCGATCTGGTCGATGGCTCCCTCGTCGTCGACCTGCCCTGCCTGCGCCGCGCCAGTCGACGACTCTCTCGTCGTTGACCTGCCCTGCCTGCGCCGCGCCACCTCCTCCTCATCCTCCGCGTGCCTGACGGCGCCGAATTCGGGTAGCAGCAGTCTTGCCTGGCAGCAAGGGCTCGCCGCGATGGTGGCCTCCCTTCGAGCTGGAGCTCGTGGTCAGCGGCAAGGAGCAGCAGCACCACAGCTCCGGCCTCCCTCTCGCCTCCGGTGACGACTGCCGGGGAGCCGGGATGCACAGAAGCTGTTTGTGAAAATGCCAAAGAAAGATAGAGAGAGGAGGAAGAAGAATGACGTGTGGGCCCCACTTGTAATAATGATCAACTGAACGGTCAACATGTTTAAATCGTTTAAACTGGCTATTATCTAAAAGTGTTAGTTTTTAGTCACAAAATTAAGAATTTTTTGGTAGTTTTTGGCCACTTTTTAAAAAGTGATAGTTCCGTGGGACAAAACCCCCTAAAGTGGTAGTTTTTTGTCAAACACTCCAAATAAAAACCATATACTTCATCTCACCTACTTGGCATAGCAGCCAATTGTGTATGCACCAGATTAAATCGGGCACATTTTCTTAGAATCGATCAACCATCTACTGATTTCTGCAAAGAACAGTGTGTTCACATATTAACATGATTCTACTCTGAAGAACAACCAAACCGTATGTCAGTGTTCCCATAGGAACGTCACTACGTCGACAGATCTATGCATATTGCAATTTCATTCAAGCAATCTCAACAAATTCAGAGCCAATTACAAGGATTAAAGATACCTCAAGCACCTTTTAGACCATCTCGACGCCTGCGGGTTTCATGTTCCCGGTCACAGTTCAGACAGCTGGGTGAGCTCTCTCGTCTCCCCAACACGGCGGCCCGTACCTTACAAATATGTGCCTCTACGCTTACGAACGCCACCGACGGTTCATCAGCTGGCAGGAAAGTTGCAGCCGCACTGTCCGCCGGCAGATCCAGTGATCCTTGGTCGCAATACTTTGTCCCAGCTTCACACCGTAAGTCTTGTCATCTCTGCCTCACTGTGTTTTCCACAAATAACCCTATATCTCACCACATATGCCATATATCGCAATCGCAGAGCTGAGACAGGGGCATGCGTCATCCACATCGCCCGCCACTTTGACAGCGAAGAGCTAAAGCTCCAGCTTACACATGTTAAATCCATTCACATCCTTACATGTCATCAGTCTCCTACACTTTCATCAACACTAAAATCTAAAAAAGATTTTCATGTGGGATTGCCATTTGGTTGGACATATCTGCACAGCACAACGTCTCCAAAACAAAGAAGGACGCCCTACATGAGTGCTTGAAGCTCTGGGGCAACTTCTCCGCACTTGCGCACAATGCACTCTAGAAGGTTCTAGCCCCATGCGACTCCGCATTTAAAGATTAGGAAGCTATCTACATCACTGCCATAGACCGGATACATCATCAACCAATCATTGTCATCTATACTATAGTTTCGCTATGTGTCAGCCTCCCTTTTGCAAACTATATATGATCTTTTCGGGCCTAGCTCTGATAACCCACAACTATAGTGTATCGATTTTAACTTTCTTGATAAATAAGAGTGTCAAACCTAACAAGGAACTAAAGATAAGATTTATATTCCCTTCAAGTTCTATCAACCACCGATACAAATCTATGCACACTTAACGTTCCCTTTACCTAGATCAAGTATGAAACTATTTTGTAGGTGATAGGATAGGTTTTGCAAGAATAAAACTATGAATACTTTACGAGATAATAATAGTTAGTTGTTTAGTGGAAACATTTTTATAACACAAGAGAAGTATTTTGTCCATAGGTAATCGATAACTAGACTCGTAATGATCATTGCAATTTTATATAAGGGAGAGGCACGAGCTAACATACTTTCCGTACTTGGATCATATGCACTTCTGATTGGAACTCTAGCAAGCATCCGCAACTACCAAAGATCATAAGGTAAAAC
>NC_057801.1:356102297-356119600 GCF_018294505.1 Triticum aestivum
TCGTGTTCATCGCGGGATCCGCTCCAATCGTGAAAGATCGGGCATCTAGGGTTATACCCTACATCATCTTGGTATCACGAGCCACGTTGATCACGAATTTGGAGCCCCTACCCCCATTTTCTAGCCTTCTTTTACTTGATTTCGTCCTAAATTCAAAAATCCCCACTAAAAATAGCCCCAATTTTTTTTGTGATTTGTTGGTAGATGATGTTTTGTTGATTTTGATCCATAGATTTGCTTGGTTTCGAATGGATCTAGCATCTCCCAAAGTTTCCCCACCTTCCATCCATGAAATCTCATCAATTTTGACCCGAAAATCATCAATTGTCGCCCCAAAATTTCGTCCCCGAGAGGAAATCCCGAGCAGTTTGACCTGCCCGGATCATCCGAAAGTGCTCCCGGATCATCCGGATTCACCCGTATCAGCTGGACCATCTCCCGGATGTCCGGACACCCCACACGACAGAAATCTGGTTGACGAACCCGGATCATCCGGACCTACTCCCGGATGTCTAGGTAACCCTAAAACTGATTGTGCTGAAATTTTGCTTTGGCCATAACTAATTCATCTGGAGTCCGTTTTTGACGTTCTTTAGCTCGTTGTGAAGCTATTGACATCCCCCATCCCACAAAAATACTTCCAATATCATTTGACTCCATCAAATTTTTGGAACTTTGGCATCTTTGCCTAGGGCCACCACCATATCATCTGCATTACCACCACCGACTTCCGCAACCTAACCCATTTTATTCCCCATCGCATTAGTGGTTGCTTGAGTAGTGATTTGAGTCTCCTAAGGTGTGTCGGCTATTTAGGGATAGTTGCTACTTCATCAGACACCACCACACCTTCTGCATAACCTTGCCTGTCGTGGTAATATCATGACAGATCCCAGGGGGTGGCTAATCATGGATGGGACCAGAAGTACGTCGTTGGGTCCTAAAAGCGGGGGTGAGCACAAGCTCGGTCAAACACGACGGACACGAGATGTACCCAGGTTCAGGGCTCTCCTAAGAGATAAAACCCCTATTCCTACTCTGCGGGGTCTCCGCATGATCACTATATCACAAGGTATACAATGGTACTCCTAGAGCTACTTGGCTAGAGGAGGAAGAAGGGCAAGGCTAGCTCTCTTCTCCCCTAGCCATGGTGTGTGGAACGGTGTCGGAACTAAGGTTGGAACCCTTTGCATGGGTGTGGCCTGGGGGTTTTATAGGCCAACCCCCCAAGGGTACAATGGTAATATAGCCAGCTAGTACGTCTCGGCTGTTAGCGTCTATGGAGGCTGGGTTCTCCGCCGACTGCTGGGGCCCGCCTCGGGTGGGCCTTGCCGGCTACCAAGGAACCGGCCGACAGGTGGGGCCGCTGCCTATGGGCCCCATTGACGGCTCTCCACTGTTGCGTCGTCCGTGCTGACGGAGGCCGTGCCGGGCGCTCCATGGCTACAGTGCCGCGCCGGGCGGGTCGGCGGCCGCCTGGCTGTGCTTACTGAAGCCATGCGATCCGGGATTCAGGGGAGGCATGGCGTACTGTGGCCATGCCCCAGCTTGTCGCTTGGTCAGGCTCAGACTTCGAGGGAGCGGGCGGGCCGCCTGCTAGGAGCCGGCCCGTACCTTGCCTCCTTCTAGAGCATGCCTTCTTCTGGAGCGCGCCGCCTTCTGGAGCACGCCAGCCGGCTCTGGAAGCCGGTCGTGGGACCTGCCGGCCTGAGGGGCGCGGCTTGCCCCGATGTCTTGAAATGTTGTTAAGTGTAGATGAGGCTACCCGGGGTCTATCCCCCCGACAGTAGTCCTCGAAGCTGGTGAGGTCCTACGGCTGGCGGCCGAAGGGCCTTAGCAGTTTCCCCTTCGAGGGATCTTCCACCTTCTACTATGGCCGATTGGGACGAGCATGGTGCCAGGAGTCGGCCGCGGCTGCGGCTGCCTGGTGAATTCGAATTGACAAGGCGGGTGAGGGAGTCCCGGACTAGGGGGTGTCCGGATAGCCGAACTATCATCATCGGTCGGACTCCAAGACTATGAAGATACAAGATTGAAGACTTCGTCCCGTGTCCGGATGGGACTTTCCTTGGCGTGGAAGGCAAGCTTGGCGATACGGATATGTAGATCTCCTACCATTGTAACCGACTCTATGTAACCCTAGCCCTCTCCGGTGTCTATATAAACCGGATGGCTTTAGTCCATAGGACGAACAACAATCATACCATAGGCTAGCTTCTAGGGTTTAGCCTCCTTGATCTCGTGGTAGATCTACTCTTGTAACCCACATCATCAATATTAATCAAGCAGGACATAGGGTTTTACCTCCATCAAGAGGGCCCGAACCTGGGTAAAAACATCGTGTCCTTCGTCTCCTGTTACCATCCGCCTAGACGCACAGTTCGGGACCCCCTACCCGAGATCCGCCGGTTTTGACACCGACATTGGTGCTATCATTGAGAGTTCCTCTGTGCCGTTGCGATCAGGAAGGATGCCTTCTCCCGTCTTTAAAGACGGCACCGTCGTCAAGAGAGCTTTGGCCGCCGGCCAAACTGTCCGGCTAGGTGGTTTTCTTATGACCGCCTGTTCGGCCATCGCTCCGACGATGACCTCTCAGGTCATCAAAAGCGATCTTCACGTTAGCCCGGAATTCGCCGAGCAGTTAGATCTGATTGAGATCTCCTCTGTAAACGAGCTCTTGGATCGCATCGCCGCCCTGGGAGTCGCTATAGACTACGATCAGATTGGGCTTAAACCCGATCTGAGAGAGATTAACTCTCCTCAGGCCACCCACCACGTTGTCGTGGTAGAGAAACAATGCGGCAACCCTTCTTCTACGTTGAAAACCAACTATGTCCGGATTCCCGATCCCTCCAAGCCGGATTCCCGCGAAGGTACGGACGCTAATCAAATACTGAACTTAGAGTCAGGCATCGGACTAGATTCGTTGGAAAGCATCCAGCAAGTCAAGCTTCCAAATCCGGAAACTTCTTGGCCTTTGAGCCTCATATCGGGCGGGGTTTCGAACTTGATTCCACCCGCCCACCCAAACATAAGCGATCTATCTCGAATACGGCAAGAGCCCGATGAAACAGTACATCATTACTGGGCCAGATTCCTCCTGGTTATGAACAGGATAAAGGACTGCTGCGAAGAAAGCGCGATTTCAATTTTCTGCAACAATTGCACGGACAAGGGAATCATGAACGCCATAAGTCATCGCGAAGTTACACGCTTCATCGACCTAGCGACTATCGTACAAAAATACTGTGCGGTAGAGAGTGCCAGGAACACCGAAACTAGGTTTTGGGACAGTCCGGCCTTGACCACAACCCTAGTCCGAAGTAAAAGGGTGCGCCATACTCAAGCACCTGGGTTAAAAACCAAAAAGCAAAGACCCCCTAAAGGGCATGAAACCGTACTGGAGGGCTGGCTCAACGGACCCTGCAAAATCCACAGTACGGAGGGCGCCACTCCAACACACACCCTTCGAGCATGTTGGATACTACGGCAGGTGGCCAAAAGTGGCGAAGGCTTTTTAGACCCGGGCAAACAGCCCAGCAGTACCGGTATGGTATTAACAGTCTTCGAGACTTTCGCATCAAATAACATGCGAAAACGAACAATCTGCGGCCTCGCCGAAGTCTACCAAGTAGCAACAGCAAATCCATGGAGTGACACGGCTATCACCTTCAACGCCAGCGACGAACCTAAATTCCGAACAGCTAGAGCACCAGCCGCATTGGTCCTCAGTCCGATAGTGGACGGCTTTCGCCTTACCAAGGTATGGATGGCGGCAGCGGATTAAACCTCATCTATGAGGAAACCCTTCAAAAAATGGATATTGACTGGAGCCGCATCGAGCGAAGCAGCACAACCTTCAGAGGGATAATCCCTAGTCAAGAAGTACGCTGCACAGGAAAAATCACACTAGACGTAGTGTTCGGCTCACCGGACAATTACAGGTCCGAGTATGTCACGTTCCAAGTGGCCCCATTCGGCAGCGCATATCACGCTTTGTTAGGGTGAGAGGCATTCACAATCTTCCAAGCTATACCCCACTACGGGTACATGAAGCTCAAAATGCCCGGACCCAATGGGATAATCAATCTTACCAGTGATCCAGATACAGCACTCCGCGCTGAAAATAAGACAGCCGCACTGGCCCTAGAAGCATTGTCCGAAGCCCTAGCGGCAGAGGAACTAACCACGCTGCGCTCCACGGTGGATAGGGACGATGTGATACTCGATAAGAGGTCCAAGTCCACCTCATTTAAACCAGCAGACGAAATAGTCAAATTTCAGGTCCATCCAACGGACCCCACAAAGACGGCCTCCATTGGGGCACAATTAAGTCCTGATGTCGAAGCCGCACTACGAGAATTCCTTCGGGAAAATTGGGACATTTTTGCCTGGCATCCTTCAGACATGCCAGGAATCCCACGCAGGCTGGCAGAGCACAGCCTAAACATCCTAAAAGGATTCAAGCTGGTCAAACAAGCTCTTCGGCGATTTTCTGAACCCAAAAGACATGCAATGGGAGAAGAGCTAGCCAAACTCTTAGAAGCCGGATTCATCAGAGATATAAAACATCCGGACTGGCTAGCCAATCTAGTAATGGTACCAAAAAAGGACAAATCCTGGCGCCTCTTCGTTGATTTTAAAGACCTTAACAAGGCCTGTCCAAAGGACCCTTTCCCCCTCCCTCGCATCGACCAAATCATCGATGCTACCGCAGGGCACGATTCATTGTGCTTCCTCGATGCATACTCCGGATACCATCAAATCAAGATGGCGGAGAAAGACCAGGCCGCAACGGCATTCATTACTCCATATGGGCCATTCTGCTTCAACACAGTGCCCTTCGGACTCAAAAACGCCGGCGCAACATATCAGCGCATGATTCAAACATGTCTGGCTACCCAGATAGGCAAAACAGTAGAGGCATATGTAGACGATGTGGTCGTCAAGACCAAACACGTCGAAACTCTAGTAGAAGACTTGAGGGTGACATTCGACAACCTCCGAGCATATGACATTAAGCTCAATCCGGAAAAATGCGTCTTCGGCGTACCAGCCGGAAAGCTCTTGGGCTTCATCGTATCCGGTAGAGGAATTGAAGCAAACCCGGCCAAAATCCAAACTCTATCACAATTGGATATTCCAAAAGACCTCAAGCAAATACAAAAACTAACCGGATGCGTAGCGGCCTTAAGTCGCTTCATCTCCCGATTGGGAGAAAAGGCTCTGCCCCTCTACCGCCTCCTCCGGCGCACCGAACATTTCGAATGGACGGATGCTGCCACAGCCGGACCCGAAGAAATAAAGGCCATACTGGCAACAAATCCGGTCCTGGCCGCGCCCAACCTGGGCGAACCTATGTTATTATATATCGCAGCAACACATCAAGTTGTCAGCGCGGTACTCGTCGTCGAGCGAGAGACAGAAGGGCACAGATTCCCTCTTCAAAAACCAGTGTACTACGTATCCACTGTTCTAACTCCATGCAAGTCCCGGTACCCACATTATCAAAAGATAGCATATGCGGTGTTCATGGCATCCCGGAAGCTGCGACACTACTTTCAAGAGTGTTCCATAACGGTGGCCTCCGAAGTACCTCTCAACGATATTATAAACAATCGCGACGCAACGGGCAGGATTGCAAAATGGGCTATTGAGCTCTTACCATTTGACATAACCTATAAACCACGGCGAGCTATAAAGTTGCAGGTTCTGGCCGACTTCGTCGCCGAATGGACCGAAGCCGAACTCCCTAAAGAGTATGACGCATACTCCAATTGGGTCATGCATTTCGACGGATCCAAAATGTTGGCTGGCTTGGGGGCTGGCGTCGTCCTGACGTCCCCAACTGGAGACACAATCCAATACGTACTTCAAATAATGTACATGGACTCCAATAACGCAGCCGAATACGAGGCCCTTCTACATGGCCTCCGGATGGCAATCTCCATGGGCATTCAACGCCTAGAGGTGCGCGGGGATTCAAACCTCGCAATATCCCAAGTAAATGGAGACTTTGATGCCAAAGATCCAAAAATGGCAGCTTACCGCAACGTTGTCCTAAAAATGTCAGCTCGGTTCGAAGGACTCGAATTCCACCATGTAGCCCGGGATAATAACCAGGCAGCAGACGTGTTAGCACGCATCGGCCCGAAACGAGACGCCGTCCCTCCAAACATCTTCCTGGAACGGCTCTTCAAGCCATCCGTGTTATGGGAAGAGGAGTCCGGAAATAACAATCCGGAGCCAGCTGCATCACCGAACTCAGACCATTCTGACACAATCGGCGGCTCAGCCAACGAAATAACACCTTCAGCTCACAAAATAATGGCAGTAATTGCCCCGTGGACAGAACTATTCCTAGCCTACTTAATTCGGCAGGAACTTCCCGAAGACCAAAATGAAGCCCGCTGCATAGTTCGGCGATCTAAAGCCTACAAGGTCCATGAGGGAGAACTTTATAAGAAAAGCACAACCGGAGTCCTTCAAAGGTGTATCTCCGAAGAGGAGGGGCGGAATCTCCTGGCTGAAATTCACGCCGGACTCGGCAGGCACCACGCTGCGGCCCGGGCACTCGTAGGCAAGGCCTTCCGTACAGAATTTTATTAGCCGACAGCCCGGGCAGATGCTCAGGACTTAGTCCAACGATGCGTCGGTGGCCAACTCTTTGCTAATCAGAGCCACATGCCACCCACCGCCCTCAAAACTATACCCATTACCTGGCCGTTCGCGGTCTGGGGGCTTAACATGGTTGGACCCCTTAAAGGGGGAACCCACAAGCACAAATACTTATTGGTCATGGTGGACAAATTCACCAAATGGATTGAGGCCAAGCCGGTTAAAACGGCAGAATCCGGACCGGTGATAGACTTCCTACCCGGGGTAGTACACCGTTTTGGCATCCCCCACAACATCATCACTGATAACGGCACGAACTTCACTGCCGACGAGGTTAAACTCTGGTGCAAAAACATGGGCATCAAGATCAATTACGCTTCAGTCTATCACCCCCAAACTAACGGTCAAGTCAAGCGAGCAAATGGTCTAATCATGAGCGGCATCAAACCCAGACTAGTGCAGTCCCTCAATGAATCTAACACGCACTGGGTAGAGGAGCTCGACTCCGTACTCTGGGGGCTGCGGACCACGCCAAACCGAACTACTGGATTCACACCATTTTTCATGGTGTATGGCGCAGAGGCAGTTCTACCTTGCGATATAATTCATGACTCACCTCGTGTGCACATGTACGAAGAAAGAGAAGCCGAGTTGGATCGGCAGGACAGTTTGGACGCCTTAGAGGAGGAGCGGGATGTGGCAAAGGCTCGTTCCGCATTCTATCAGCAGCAGGCTCGAAGATATCAAAGTAGAGAAGTACAGGCCAAAACTTACAATGTCGACGAACTCGTTCTACGCCTGCCGGACAAGAAAAAGGACAAACTTAAGCCCAAGTGGGAAGGTCCCTTCATCATCGATCAAGTCCTGACCGGCGGAGCGTACCTTCTACGTAAAGCATCTGACAACCGACTCGAGCCGAACCCATGGAACGCAGCCCGTCTCCGAAGATTCTACGCCTAAACACCGCACTCAGAGTTCGTCTCACTCCCCCGTCCACCTTTTTATATTTTTTACTGTCTCTTGCCCCCCTCCTTCTTCCCACTTTTTTTTCAATACCTTTTATAGGCTGATTTGCGCTTTGTTCGCACACACTTGATGTGCTCCTAGCACTCATTATACCTGGGGGCTTCTTTACTAGAAGCTTATTAATATGGGCTTCACGCCCAATACATGTGTCATACTTCCGCATGTACCTTTTATTCACCATTATATGCATCGATATGACTTATGTTTTGGCCAAGCTGGGTTGCCTGGCTCCTGTGCTTACCCCTACGTTCCCGATTGTTCGGCTAGGAGGTAAAGGGAGCACCTCTGCGATTGTTACTGCCGGGTCAGCCGGATGTGTACCTCAGACTGGGTGAAGCCGAAAGCTAGCGTTCTTAAGAGAATATTCGGTCGGTGAATTGAAAAATGATTTATTACTTACTTATTTATAAGCCCCCAGATGCTTTTTCTGCTATTTTCGCAGTCCGGCATTGCACCTTAGGGCATGCCTCCCAGGGAAAGGAACCCTTAATGGAACTATTCTCCCTGGAAGATGTTTCTTACTAACCATGTAATATAACATAACTAGTTGGGCACTTGTTTGATAAAGCAATTATGACCCCGACACCTTGTCTCCATGCATGCCCCGGTTCTTTTATAACTGTAGGGGTATTCGGACACACTCCGGACTGTTGGGTCCCGAGGTTGAAGCGAAACGGTCCGCAAAGACAAACGATCTACAATCCGGCTAGAAGGCATCTTACATGTCATTTCAAATTACATCGTCAAACCGACTGATTGTACTCCTCAATCCCATCTAACAGGCTGTCTAATTTACAGTCCTGTTGGGAATATTTTGCGGCCAGTTCTACTTGGCCATACATCAAGCTCACAGGGATCTCCTTCCCATCAGGCCCCGCAGGTCCGACCTCGGCCATGTGGTTTGGGTCAGCCTTCGGGTAGCGCGTCTTCACCATGGCCCAGGCCTCCCTGGCGCCTTGACGGCAGGCCGATATCTTCCACAAACGGAGGCGTCGTCGTGCTCCCTGGAGCTTCTCAGCAAGCTCACCAAGGCCCTCGGATAGAGAGACGGATGGCCATAAAGCCTGAACGACGCCACTCATCGCCTGCCGAACACGTTCGAACAATTGCGCCAGCTCGGGAAGTTGGTCACCTGTTGACCCAGGCATTTCCTCCGCAGGGCGACCTGTGAGAACACCTAAAGACATATTTCTGTCAAACGACTTCCTCGCCGAATTCTTCTTTTCAAAGGAATTTGCTCAAGCACTTACTATAAATGCCGCGACGAAGTCGCTGATTCTCCTTCAAGGAGCCAGACAGCTGGGCCCGAACACCTTTCAGCTCTTCTCCTAGCTGGGTGTGGGCATCTTGGAGCTTGTTTCTCTCCTGCTGCACCTTCATAAGCACCCTCTCGCCAGCCTTTAGCTGACGCAGTAGCTGTTGCTTGTCCGGATCTAGTCCGACGCCCTCTGCAATATTATTGTCAGATTCACGCCGCACTTTGTTAATTAATTATCTTTTCAAAGTACGTCTTACCAGTGGGGGTCTCTGTGGCTCCCCATGTGGTGGCCAGTGCGGCCTCAAGTTGGGCCTTGCACTCTTGGAGCTCCTGGGACAGATGGGTATTCTTCTCCGTAAGATCCTGCATAAAAATTGATCCTTAAATCAGTTATTTTAACCATTTTAAGTCTCGGGGGCTACTGGCATATATAACTATTAAAATTACTTACACGTATGTCTTTCACATACTGCTCCGTGGCTCTGGTTAACCCATCTTGAGCGGCACGGAGGTGCGCATTTCCCGCATCAAAGGCATTTAACGCCTCCTGGGAGAAACACGCGTCACGAAGAATTGTCCGGCGACGCCTGTGATTCATGGCACTCTCCACCTCAGACCGGGTGGCGGACAGCCTGTCGGCATCCTCCGTCGGAGGAGCGTCCGACTCATGCCTTGTATTCGCCTCCCCTTTCGGGCCATGCGTTGGAGCATGGCTAGCGGAGGCTTGATTGGCAACCTCTCCGGACACTGTCCGGCGAGCGCTCTTTCTGGAAAAGTTATGAGCATGAATATACCTCCTGGGAATCCTTCCCTTAAAAAATAGCGGTGCTCCGTACCGTTGCAGTGACGTTTCAGTTCGCGTCGCACTCCTCTTCCGCCTGCTGGGCTGGACTAACCCTTGTTGGCCAGTCGCCGCGGGCTCGACTTCCTGCTGTAAAGGTGCTTCCTCTCGAACACCATTGGTGCACGGTGGTCAGAACTAAACATTAAAGAAGTAACGGCGCCAGGACTTCGGCCGTACTCACCGGGGAAGCCGGACACAGACCGGGGTAGTCAGCCATAATGGCGACTGAAGCATTATCTATGCTGAGCTGGTGGTACACCCCGTCGATCAGTTCCACCGCTAAGTTCGGATCCTCTTCGGAGGCCGGATTAAGGGACCTTTCTGGGTCTTCGGGTTGTGGGGCTGGGCTTTTTATGCCCTCCACATCCCGACGCAGTTCCTGTGTCAAAATCATACAATAAGACAATTGCCTTTAAAGGCACGGTTCAGATATGCATGCAACCGCTTACCCAGCTCCGAGGGTTGTTCATGGAAAATCCGTTCAGAGGATTCATGCGGAGGAAGTCCTCCTTCTCCCCCTTGTACAAGCCGGACAGGATCTTCACCAGATCGTCGGCCGAGCCAGGTCCCTTGCGGCCGTGATGGGTGGCGTCGTCGTCTCCGTTGAAGTCCCACATGGGGTGGGCCCTATATTGGAGCGGCTGCACCCCACGCATAATGCATGTGGCCATGACTCCGATCATGGTTAATCCGAAATGGGCTAGCAGCCGTATCCGGCCCATCAAGTAATGGACGCTACTATCATCTTCTCGTCAAGCGCTCCGTGGGCGCCAACTTAGGCGTTTCTTCAGGGGAGCGTTGCTGAACTCCGGAAGGCCGATCCGGACTGGATCTGGCAGCGGAGCATCCTCCATATAAAACCACTCCGAAGGCCAATCTTCGGACGTCTTCTTCAGGGTCCCGGACAGGTATCCGGTCCCGGCGATGCGCCATATTTTGGCTCTGCCCACTTGATATATCGACCCCTCGTGAGAGCGGGGTACGAGGCAAAACAGCCTCTTCCACAGCGCAAAATGGGGCTCAATGCCTAAGAACAGCTCACACAGAGCTACGAAGCCCGTGATGTGCACAATGGAGGTAGGTGTAAGGTGATGAAGCTGGAGTCCGTAGAACTCTAGGAGCCCCCGGAGAAACGGATGTATAGGAAATCCGAGTCCCCTTATTAAGTAGGAGAAGAAGCACACCCGCTCTCCTTTGGAGGGATTGGGGGCGCTCTCCGCCTGCTTCCCACCTTTGTAGGTGGCCAGTCCGGCTCGAACTGGAACCATGAAGGCCGGGGGAAGATATCCCTCTGCTTGGAGCGTCACTAACTCACTGTGCGGGACTGAGCATCTCCTCCAATCTCCTGGCTTAGGGCTGGGAGCGCGACAAGAGGAGCCGCGTCGACTGTCCATGTTGGAATGGGTTTGGTATCAGATGCGCCTCGATGAGTGCTTGTAAAAGGAGGATGATGTGATTTGGATCTGGATCCTCGCCTCTCTTATAGGCAGCTTATTTGCGCAGCTAGGGGGTAAAACATAGAAATACCCTGGCTTTTCGCATTCGTGCGACGCGTGGAAGAAGACCATTATTGGACGCGGAAGCCAAGGAGCGCGGCATTTATGAAGCAACCGGACACTATCCGGCAAACACATGGAGCATGAAGAAGAACCCGCCTTGCAAACACCGAAGACAACATGCGCGCCGGATTCGTCGTTATTGAAGCCTGGTTCGGGGGCTACTGAGGGAGTCCCAGACTAGGGGGTGTCCGGATAGCCGAACTATCATCATCGGCCGGACTCCAAGACTATGAAGATACAAGATTGAAGACTTCGTCCCGTGTCCGGATGGGACTTTCCTTGGCGTGGAAGGCAAGCTTGGCGATACGGATATGTAGATCTCCTACCATTGTAACCGACTCTGTGTAACCCTAGCCCTCTCCGGTGTCTATATAAACCGGATGGCTTTAGTCCATAGGACGAACAACAATCATACCATAGGCTAGCTTCTAGGGTTTAGCCTCCTTGATCTCGTGGTAGATCTACTCTTGTAACCCACATCATCAATATTAATCAAGCAGGACGTAGGGTTTTAGCTCCATCAAGAGGGCCCGAACCTGGGTAAAAACATCGTGTCCCTCGTCTCCTATTATCATCCACCTAGACGCACAGTTCGGGACCCCCTACCCGAGATCCGCCGGTTTTGACACCGACAGCGGGAGCTGAGGAGGCGCCGGCCGCCACACGCACGCCACGTGGCGCCCGCTGGCCAGGCCGGCCTGTGATGAGGACATGGCTACCACAGTTACACCCATATCCCTTGCTGTTTTACCTCTTGGAACAATTGCTAGAGCTCGCATACGCCAATTCAACTATCAGATACTTACGTTTCTTGGTAATGTTTCTAGTGTTCATGAGAATATGATGTTGCCTAACATAGATACGTTTGTGTTGCTTACAATTGAAGGGCCTAGCACGGAAAAGAAGGATGAACATTGGAGTATGGTCAAGCACGGAGATGAAGGTGCGTGCGAAGAGAACAAGAACGAAGGTTCAAGTGGAGATTTCCGGACTTTGAAGCCACCATGATGACATACGAGAAGATGGACGAAATATACAAGATGGCCTTTTCTAAATTTTGTCCATAGCTTATTATTAGTGTTGCGCCACCTTATTTCTGGGCCAGGCCCATGTAATTTTGAAATACTACTTCATAGGCTGTTTTTAGAGTCCATATTGTAGGGGAAACAAACTGGGAGGTATTTTAGTCCCACCTTGCCAAGGGTCGACGAAATCCCCTCTCTTTTCCCCTGTAAATATAGCCCTTATGGCATCGTTTAGACTTGGGTTTTATTTAGTTAAAAGTTAGCCATCGCTGCAACTTCGTCTACTTCCTTTGTGTCCAACGGCCAAACCAAGACCGCTTATGAAACCCCACTTTTATCAATACTTCATCCATATTCGCAATATTCAGATTGCTTAATCATATTCTTGCTTGTTCTTCGATTGCTTGTAGAAATAGACCTTCATGGTCAGGCTGATCATGCTCCGTCGTGGTCAATAACCTCTCGGAGTTGGTTTAGCAATTGCTAAGGCGCAATGTCGTTGCACGTTTGTAGTTGGATCGTCAAAGTCGTCTCCACCAAATCGATAGTTATCATCTCATCGAAAGATCGGGCCCTGCCTCTATCAAGTGGTATCAGTTTTCAGGTTGCTCGGTGAGATTTTTCAGTTTTTACTAGTCTAGATTGCATCCGTTCTTCATACCTAGAGTCCAAAAGAAAAAGCCATAAAAAAGAGAGTTAGATTAGTACATCTGTGTCCCAGACAGTCTAAGCATTTCGCTATTATCACTTAGTTTTTGCATTGTTGAATTTTTGGTTGCATCGTGTGTTGCGTTGCTGGTCTTAGTGTCTAAACTTTTAGAGTTTCGAGTTCTAGTCAGGTTTTTGTTCACGCCGCATCCGCATCCATATACACCATCATCCACTTCATTGACATCGCCATCACCATCATCCATCCGCCATTGTCATATGCCGCCATAATCATTCATTCGCTGGAGCTTGATTCTTCTTGGAGTGTGAAAAAATAATTGAAAGAAGAAAGAAGAAATTCATTGTGTTGATTTGGCTGTTGGTTGCCACGTTTTGGTAGTGTCCTTGGAACGAAAGCAAACAGCAAGTAGAGAGAAGTTAGACAAAAAAAGATGCAGCTCGGTTGGGCTTGGGAATTGTTTCCCACGTTGCTTTATCTTTGAGAAGGAGGATTTAAAGCAAAAGTACTATTCTGAGCTCGAGCTCAGATGAGCTCGATATCTCAGCCTTCAGCTAGTGTTTAGATTCGGATCACCTCACGTGTATTACTCTGTATTCCAAGATGTATGTGCGGCTTTTTTCCTGACCCTGGCCCATGCAACTGACGCATTTAATGCGACCGCCGTTACCCCCACGAGGCGGCTCAGCCGACCAGCTGCATCTTGGGCCACGGCTCAGACGTTACCTTCCAAACGGTGGTTGCTGGCCGTCCAAACCGCCCCATTAATTGTGCACCACAGTCGCCCCTAAATAAAAAAATAAGAATGCGGCCAAGCGAACCATCCTTCCTCCCGAAGATTCATTCTCCTGTCCCATTATCTTCTTCAACTTGGCCTGGTTGACACTTGCCTCCGAACACTCTCCAGCAGGAATCTGAAGCCATGCTGCTTGGATTTTACAATGGAAGGACAGGAGAAATTCAGAAAACTTCGAGTACGCACCTCATTGCTGGTCGCCGGCCCTCCATACAGCGTCAGGCCTGTCAACATAGAATCATATCCATCACTTCCTGACGCTTTCATCTCTTTGTACGCCAAAGGAACTATCCCAGGTTTGTGTTTTCAACTCCTACTCCAAGATCAACCACAAGCTATCAGGCAGGTACCTCGTGCCCTCCTTTTATGATCTTAGTGGCAGCTGTGTCCCGCCCTTGCTGTTCAAAATTGAAACATTCGAAGTGCATCCAGATGGACACTTGGCATCCACCATCAGATAATAAATTGACATATCTGACAACCTATGCACTATTTGCATCATAACCATTCTAGAGGAGCCGCATGCCAAATGATAAGTCATGTTATATCTAAAAAAATAAGGCACCTACCATGATGCAGGCCATAGTTTGACGACTTTCATTATTCAGGCATCCACTAAAATTCAGAAACAACTGAAGCAGTGCAACACCTGGGCCAATAAAATAGAGATCATCACGTGCCACCGCAGATTCGAGTAGCTTATGCAGGGATCAACCAAAATCAGAAATGACTGAAGCAAGGCGGCAGGTGAATCTAAAGCAGGAGCGTTAAGGCCAACACAATTCCAAAGTTCACATTACTCTGTTCCAAAAAAAGAAGAAGTTCACATTACTCAGGTATTACCAACATTCATCAGTAAACCAAAGCATGGCATAACCTGAAACCAAATCATAAACAAGATCAACCAAACACTAAACGGAACGACAATTCTAGTCTATGCCTACAGCAGCACACATAACACAAAAGAGTTGTTCAGATCCTAGCTGAATCGTTGCTCTCAATGCAACGACAACTATATTCCGCTTGCAAGCCTAAGTTCCATTGCTTTATTACAATTATTATGCCAGTGGCCCTCAATGCCACAGGTCTTGCATCTAGCAGGCTTCGAGATTGCTTTGGCGATAAGGTTAAATCTGTATCACTATGGGAAATGTACACTCTTCAGCATCATAACCTCAAGCGGGAAAAATTTGTATGTATGTACGACGTTCTTATTAACACTAGCTTCTTCTTGATATATTAAAAGAAAATGGTTGATGCAAAGCTATGCCATGGAAACTTAATGAAACTACTACACCAGCATAGGAGAAAACACTCCCATCCCCACCACACCCGGCATTGATGAATTATTCATTTTTTTAAAACATGTGCACCTTCAACATGCCGAAGAACACCTCGCCCTCCTTGGCTTGAGCTCCCTCCAACCTCTGCCCATGTTAGTGACACAACATTGTCAGCATTGACATGATTTGCCTACAATTTGTAGGATGTCAACAGTCCCCATATTTATTTCATGCACTGACCTGAACCGCCCCTGAATGAGTATCCAGGCTCACACTCGCCCCTAAATCTTGCCACATAGATTACGCAAAGATCTCTTCATGAATGGCACATTTTCCATCGATCTAATAAAACTGCCTATTATGTTATACACCTTTGCAAGTTTGACATTATTCTGCAACACTGTTTTATTAGGTTCGTACTGTACGCATCAGTGTGCTTGTGAGACAGCCAGTGGATCGTCTCGCTGAAATTATGTGAAAGAGAATGGTTCAGTTATGAGTCTCCCGATGCTCTGCGATATACCACCCATTGTACTTCGTCCATAACACCCTTATCAGCGCTGGGCATTCACACCGACAGGACCTTGTGTTCTTAACACCAGCTTTCCCATGTAAACATAAACAATCTCTTCAGAAATCGTCGCTTCACATAGCATTCATCTATATTAACTCCTACAAACATAAAAATTAGTATTGAACATGGCTTTTCTTACCAAGCATCCGCACAATTTCCTGCACGCACTTCGTTCTCTCCACATGGCTTTTCTATATCTAATCCCAAACCCCTTCTTCGAGGAACATAAGTTGTAGAAATCGTATGCTTCTCCCAGTGAGTCGAAGGTAGTACCCAGCACCGGAGTGATAACATTTTCGGTCGGCTTTTCCACGAACACCATCACCGCCTTCTCAAACGCGCCTACACAGGTTGGCCAAGGTGTCCTGGTTGGGCCAGCGGCACCAATCCGCAACCTGAAAATGGATCAGATGGTTGTGTCAACCATTATAATTCATTGACCACAAATTTGCAATTGAAACTACGGTAACTGATACATTAAACAATGGATTACTAGCACGAATAACATAAGCAACAAAGCATGTCCATACACAGCCTGAAAATTCAATACTTAAAATTCTTCAGAGGAGCAGCTAGCAATAACCAGTCATACTTTCACGGTAATCCACAGCACACGATGGATTGCTACAGGGCTCATAGATTGAAGTAACAGTACAAACCAACCAGCAATAACACCAATTCGTAATAATCATTTTCTACCGGCAAAAAATAAAGCAAGAATTCAAATCGATACAGAGTCTGTATTTATTAATAACAGTGTTCAAATTTACATTCCATTCCCCTCACCTCTTATTCGAAGCAGAGCCTCGGGAGTTATCTTCCCCGTCGACAGCTCAGACGTGTGAGGCGAGCTGTCCCTTCTCACCACTGCCGCCTGCGCCGCGCTGCAGATTAGACATTCGCGGCTCATGGCCATCGCCTGCGTAGTGCTGCAGATTCGCCCTTGGCCGCTCATTGCCGCCGCTCCGGACGCCCCGCAGACCCGCTCGTCGCCGCTCAAGACCGTGCCCTCCTGCATCGTCACCCCCACCACAGTTCGCCTTGTATGATCCGCCGACGAACCTTCCGGCACCAGATTCTCCCCGACCTCCTCAATCATAGTGGATCCATGGCATTGAAAGCAGAGAGGACTAAGCAGTTTGACCTACACACTTCAAATCGGGCGCTATGCTAGAAAAAATTGCATCAAAGCGGCACACCTGCGGATCGGCTGCATGAGGAACTCCATGGCGCGGCAGTCGCCTCTTCTTTTCCTCACGAAAATGCCTGCGGCTCTGGGGCAGAAGAGTCAGGGGCCGCATGGCTTGCAGTCAATGCGCGTCTGCCGTCCTTCGACGGAAAGTGAATTTTCTGAGCCACGGATCAGATGGATACGCGATTCTGGCCCACGGCTCAGTCCGTCGCCGGTGGACGTCCGTCCATAGACTGGCCCACAGCACAGCTCTGACGCATACCGTATTCTCGTACCCATGCATTTTCCGGTGGCCCAAACCGCAACTTATAAAGAAATAGCGCACATTCCCTAAAAAAATAGCGCACATCCCCACGCCTTCACGAACGCATGTGATATCGCGCGCATATGAGCCCGCGCACAGTTATTCCATGTCCGATTTAAAGGTTTTAGTCAGATCTTTTGGTAGTGTTGTTGCCTTG
>NC_057801.1:356119885-356120356 GCF_018294505.1 Triticum aestivum
GACTTGAACTCGGGTGGGCTGGCAGCAACCTCAGCTGCTTAGCCAACAGGTCGACACCCCATCCTCTGCCAACGTTGGAGTAAAAAGTAGATTTCGTTTCCAAGTAAAGGCATCATGTGGTAATCTTGTGCAGATTTGAGAAATAAATATAGCAGTGTAGTTCTTGGAAAGATTCCTAATCGTTGAAGGCAAAGAAAGGAAAGGGCAGATCTGTTGGGATCTGGGACGTGATCCTTCCCACGTGTGTTGTTTGACTTTGGAAAGAATCAGAATAAAAAGAGACCGGACGATCTAAAGGATTGTTGCCTTGTTGGGATTGATTTTCTTTTTTGGAAACTGTGAGGAGTACTAATACTACCAGATTCGGTTTTGGCAAGCTCTCATCCGCCAAGACTTAATTGGTAGAGTTCGGAAGGAAATAACGTGAGATATTGGAAAGAAAGGAGGTAAAAGGAAAGAGATTTAAAAGGA
>NC_057801.1:356120992-356127379 GCF_018294505.1 Triticum aestivum
CACATATATAAAGCCAACCCAGCTCCACATATTTCTACACCGTGTATCCATACATTCGTCTGGCAATCGCTTTACCCAACTTTTGGAGTTACTTGACACCGCTGGTTGCCGATCACCGCCTGCTGCATGGTAAGAACTTGTAAGACATTGATATTTGCTTTACTGTGAGCGTTTTACCACCACATCCTAGTAGTTATCGGAACATTATTTTTGGATTTTGTTTCTTGTTTCTAGTAATCATGACAGGATCTAGAGTCAATTCATGGGCTTTGACGATCGCAGGAGACGTGCCACCTATGCAAATTCCACAACGATCAAGAGAGGTGCATAATGCACATGAGGTTAATGTTCCTATACCATCATTTAATGGCCGTTTTAGACCTGCTTTATATATTGAATGGGAGTTCGACATAAATAATATATTTGCTTTCCATAATTTTGATGAACATAAAAAAGTTAAGGTTGCAGTTGGTTCTTTCACTGGTTATGCTTTAGTTTGGTGGAGTGAATATTGCCTGTTACACCCTAATTATATATCTACTATTTGGGATGATTTGAAACTTTCCATGCGACATACATTTGTCCCCGCTTATTATACTCGTGACATGATTAAAAAGTTGCAACATTTAAAACAAGGTAGTGACACCGTAACGAAATATTATGATGATTTACAAACTACCGTGTTGCATTCCTCTTTAAAAGAAAGTGAAGAAGATTTTATGGATAGATTTTGGGGAGGATTAAACCGTGACATTCAGGAGAGACTAATTCATGGAAAGTGTTATCCTATGGACCGTTTGTTTCGTCCTGCTTGCAAAACTGAACAGGAGATAACAAGACGTGTTGCTCACAAGATAAACCACCAGAAGGTGCAAATCCCAAGAGTTGCGACGATTGTTCCTTCCACCACTACGCGTATTATGACAACAACATCCATTGTTGAGAACACTACATCACCTCCACCATGTGACGTGTTGCCACCTAGAGTGCCTACATCATCTTTGTGATCATAAGAGGTAATGAGAAAGGTACCGATCTTCCACCTCCACATGAGTATGATGAATGCCTTGTCAATTTAAATGAACCATGCGATGAGCTATCCACTACTTTGATTACACCAGCTATTTTAGAGCACTATGTTCATGATTTGACTTTGCCATGTGATCAGACAATTTGGAGTGAACCCGTTGAATTAACTATTGATGCGAAAGAACCTGTGAATCAATGAATAAATCAGATTTGGATTAAATACGTTTGAAAGTAGTTGTGCCAATGTTTAATCATTTTGAATGACCTCTAATCTAGGTGATGGTTCATCAAGGTTGGGATGGTTTAATGATGAGCATTGCCAATATTTTGTCAAGGTTGGGATGGTTTAATGATGAGCATTGCCAATATTTTGTTATGAATAAGAGCTTCATTTATATGTGCAAACTGAGTTGCAATATTTTCATGCCTTTAACTTATTGTGATAATATATTGGCTTTATATTTCACGACTTTTGAAGTGTGCTCTTGTATAACTGTGTCACATGTGACCCAACTGAGATCAGTAAAAATAGATGACATATACATATACAACGTGTACACCTTGTCTCTTTTGTTAGCCACATTTCAGATTAAGCAACGCCGAGGACGGCTTTATTTTCAAGAAGGGGAGGATGATGAGGACATGGCTACCACAGTTACACCCATATCCCTTGCTGTTTTACCTCTTGGAACAATTGCTAGAGCTCGCATACGCCAATTCAACTATCAGGTACTTTGGTTTCTTGGTAATGTTTCTAGTGTTCATGAGAATATGACGCTACCTAACATAGATACGTTTGTGTTGCTTACAATTGAAGGGCCTAGCACGGACAAGAAGGATGAACATTGGAGTATGGTCAAGCACGGAGATGAAGGTGCGTGTGAAGAGAACAAGAACGAAAGTTCAAGTGAAAATTTTCGGACTTTGAAGCCACCATGATGACATACAAGAAGATGGACGAAATATACAATATGGCCTTTTCTAAATTTTGTCCATAGCTTATTATTGGTGTTGCGCCACCTTATTTCTGGGCCAGGCCCATGTAATTTTGAAATACTACTTCATATGCTGTTTTTAGAGTCCATATTGTAGGGGAAACGAACTGGGAGGTATTTTAGTCCCACCTTGCCAAGGGTGGATGAAATCCCCTCTCTTTTCCCCTATAAATATAGCCCTTATGGCATCGTTTAGACTTGGGTTTTATTTAGTTAAAAGTTAGCCATCGCTGCAACTTCGTGTACTTTGTTTGTGTCCAATGGCCAGACCAAGACCGCTTATGAAACCCCACTTTTATCAATACTTCATCCATATTCGCAATATTCAGATTGCTTAATCATATTCTTGCTTGTTCTTCGATTGCTTGTAGGAATAGACCTTCGTGGTCAGGTTGATCGTGCTCCGGCGTGGTCAATAACCTCTCGGAGTTGGTTTAGTGATTGCTAAGGCGCAACGTCGTTGCACGTTTGTAGTCGGATCGTCAAAGTCGTCTCCACCAAATCAATAGTTATCATCTCATGAAAGATCGGGCCCCTGCCTCTATCAGCCTGCCAGCCCACGCGCGTGATGGGACGTCACCGCAGGCTGGGGCCCACCACTACAAGGCCTCGGCCCGCGCGTGGATTCACTATGGCCGAGGCGGGCGGTTGCCCTTCCGTGGCGCATTTACTACGCCTTTGCCACGCGGAATACGCGAGGGCATGCGGTGCGTGGGATGCAGTTAATACCATGCCCCCACATCGCCTTGGCTTCGCCGAGACGGCTATGAAGAGGGGCAGGGGAAGGAGGGGCGGCAGAATGCATGCGTGCCCCCTCCCACTCTCTCTTCTTCCTCTCGCCGTTACTGTCGCTGTGCTGCTCCACAGTCGTCGAGGTTCTACTTCTGCTGTTGCTCCTCCGTCGCCATCGCCTTGCCACGGCCGCTGCTCTGTCGAAGCAGTGGCTCCGCCGCGACCATCGTAGCACCTCTGCTGCCGCGCGTCGTCACCGCGCCGCCCGTCGTCCTTGTTGCCGAGCTCTTTCTCGCCATCTCTGAGCCATGGCGAAGAGTGGTTGGCTCGGCTCCAACATCCACGAAGACCACATAGACTTCCTCCGCATGACGCGGTGGCTTCCCCACACCAACAACGTGGGTGTGCGCATTCCACCGGAGTGGGAGATCTCGCCACGGCTGAAGCCCGGTGAGTACATCGTCTTCCGCGCGCATTTTCTCCGCGGGTTTGGGCTCCCAGCCAGCGGTTTCTTTCGTTCCTTCCTCGACTTCTACCGACTGCAACCACACCACCTCACTCCCAATACGGTGGTGCTCATGGCGGCCTTCGCCACCTTCTATGAGGGGTACTTCGGCATCTTGCCCACAATCGAGCTTTGGGGTAGATTCTTCTACCTCAAGCTGGGCACGACGGTGAAGAACGAGTTGGCCCAGTGCGGAGCATGTGTCACCGTGAGGCGCTCAGGAACCGGCCCGCACTTCCAGGCCATCCATCTGCATGAGTCTGCCAAGCTCTGGCAACAGACTTATTTTTATGTCCGGAATCTCCAGCAGGTCGACTACATCAACCTGCCGAACTTTGTGCCCCGGTCGCCTATTGAGCCGTGGGACAACTGGCAGCAGCAGGCGCCCAAGCGCGTGCCGGCCCACATCGTTAGCATCCTCGTCCAACCGCAGGAGATGATGGACCAGGAGGGGCTCAAGCCGGCCGACCTGTTGGCCGGCTTCGTCATGCGTCGGGTGTCGCCGCTCCAGCTCCGGCCGCACCTCATCAGTGAGATGAGCGGCCGCCGGGATCCCTGTCGGATGTCCACCAAGGAAATGCCGGAGGTGGAAGGGTCCACCATGTGAACTACTTCTCCAACTGCAAGCTCAACAAGGAGTGGCACATTGGCAAGGAGCCCTACAGTCGGGCCAACCCTCCTCTAGCGGTAAGTATCTGGTTTGGTTGCTCTTCTTATGTTGTTCTTTTTCTTTTGTCCTGACCAGTCGACCTTGTGGCAGCGCTTCCCGGGCCAAGGCTTGTTGACTGCGGACTGGGAGTTGATGCCGGACTATGCAGACAGTGACGTGGGCGACCCCGAGCTGGGGGCGGCCGCCATGGAGGAAGGTGGCGAGGAGGAGGTCACCGGAGAAGGCGGCGCTAGGGCAGGCGGCTCCTCGGGTGGCCGAGGAGGACGAATCGGCGACATCTGGTCCTGGCCGGACGATGACGAGGACGTTAAGGGGCGGCGCCGACCTGGCGGAGGAGCGGAAACTGGAGCCGGGCCTTCTACGCCGTGGTCGGCTGCTGCACCCGGCGGGCAGAAGCGCTGCCTTGCAGGGAGGTTTGGCAGCAACCCGGCCAATAAGGCCAAGTAGGCGGACGCCACCAGGCGGCAAGAGGTCCTGAAGGTGGCTGCCGCCCGGAAGGGGCCCAAGCCCATGCCATATACGTCCGGGTAAGCGTTCTTGCCGCCCCGACTTCATGTTTTTTCTTCTTTCTTGGGGTGTCTTCTTATCTTTGCTCTCTTGCCGAGCAGGATGGCCATCGCCACCACGCGGGCTCCGTACGCCTCACTGATGGACCCAGTGGGCGGCTCTGAAGATGCTCGGCGCCCGGATCCGGCTGCTGCCCTTCGGGCGGCAAAGGAGAGGAACACGTGGGAAGTGCACGAGGAGCAGGAGGCCGCGGAGAAGGCGCGGGTCGACGCCCAGGCGGAGGAGGCGGCGCATGTGGAGGCCCAGGCCGCAAAGAGGGTGGAGGCAGAGGCGGCGACGAGGGCGCAGGCGGAGGCTGACGTCAAGGTTACAGCTGATCCGGCTGGTAGCGAGGTCCCGGAGACCGTCACCCTCGAACAACCAGAGGTGGAGATGGCAGAGAACCGGCCGCCGCCTGGGGTGACTGGGGCTGACCAGTCCGTGCTGGAGTCGATGGTCCCCAACACCATCTTCCATGAGGTGGAGGAGACCCAGTGCATGCCGGATGCCGGTGGACAAGGAGGCGGCGAGCCTAGCCAGCCGGAGGCACCACCAGCCGGCGCTGGGCAGGCGGCGGGCCGAACCTTGGTGCCGCACGGTCCCGCACGCCTGCGCGCGACGCGTGCGACCTCGAAGCCGAGGCGGGTGGAGGCCACGGCCTCGAGCTCACGGAGGGCCAATGCTGAGGCCACGAGCGCCGCTCCTTCAGGTTGGGAGGCAGGGCCTGACCCAGCCACCCTGAACCTGGTGGTGCGGGACATGGAGAACAGGTTCCTCGCCCAGAATGCCACCCTCCTGAGGGCGAGGGGGAGATGCTGACGGCGCGGGAAGACGTCCGGGTATGCGCACCTTGCCTTTGCTATATTTTTTGTCTTGTAATTTTCCGTGGGGGCGCGCCAGCGCACCCACTGGGTGTAGCCCCCGAGTTCCGATCCGGCTGCTGAGCAGGCGGTTGGAACTCAAAGGTACTCTTTTTGTTTGCTGAAATGCTTTATGCTGTTGTAGGACTACCACAACATGCGGGCGGCCACCTACAACATGCAAAACCGGACGCTCGCCACCCGGACTACTGAGCTGGCTCAGAACCGAAGTAAGTAAGTCGGCTTCCAGTGGGGGAATGATAACCCACAAGTATAGGGGATCAATTGTAGCCTCTTTCGATAAGTAAGAGTGTCGAACCCAATGAGGAGCTAAAGGTAGAACAAATATCCCATCAAGTTCTATCGACCACCGATACAACTCTATGCACGCTTAACGTTCGCTTTACCTTAAACAAGTGTGAAACTAGAAGTACTTTGTAGGTGTTGTTGGATAGGTTTGCAAGAATATAAATATCATGTAAATATAAACTAGGGGCTGTTTAGATAAAGAAGTAATAAAGTAAATATAGCGAGTGTGGAAAAGTGGTGGTAGGAGTTGCAGAATTGTCCCTAAGCAATTGACAACTTTACCAGACCGATAGCAAGTTTTATGTGGGAGAGGCCACTGCTAGCATGTCATCCCTGACTTGGAATTCTATGCACTTATGATTGGAACTATTAGCAAGCATCTTCAACTACTAACGTTCATTAAGGTAAAACCCAACTATAATATTAAGATATATTGGTCCCCCTTCAATCCCGTATGCTTCAATTTCTATGCTAGGTTGAACCTTCTGTCACTCTTGCCCTCCAATACATAGTCCTATCAACATACAACTAACCCTATGGTGTGATCCACGCGCGCGCTCATATGATGGGCACCAAAGGACAACAACATAACCACAAGCAAATTAAACCAATCATAGCAATTCACCAATAACGATAGGACAACGAAAATCTAGTCAGACATCATAGGATGGCAACACATCATTGGATAATAATATGAAGCATAAAGCACCATGTTCAAGTAGATGGTACATCGGGTTGCGG
>NC_057801.1:356128524-356129017 GCF_018294505.1 Triticum aestivum
TGGTGGGCTTCTTTGGCCTCTTTTTTATTTGGGCTTCTTTGGCCTCTTTTATTTTTCATGAAGTCCGGAGACTCATCCCAACTTGTGGGGGAATCATAGTCTCCATCATCCTTTCCTCTGCTCTAATAATGATGATCATCACACTTTTATTTACTTACAACTCAATATTACAACTCGATACTAGAACAAAAATATGACTCTATATGAATGCCTCCGGCGGTGTACCGGGATGTGCAATGATCTAGCATAGCAAATGTATCGAAAAATGGACAAGCCATGAAAACATCATGCTAGCTATCTTACGATCATGCAAAGCAATATGACAATGAATGCTCAAGTCATGTATATGATGATGATGGAAGTTGCATGGCAATATATCTCGGAATGGCTATGGAAATGCCATGATCGGTAGGTATAATGGTTGTTTTGAGGAAGATATAAGGAGGCTTATGTGTGATAGAGCGTATCATATCACGGGGTTTGGATGCACCGG
>NC_057801.1:356129055-356130650 GCF_018294505.1 Triticum aestivum
GAAGTTTGCACCAACTCTCGAGGTGAGAAAGGGCAATGCACGGTACCGAAGAGGCTAGCAATGATGGAAGGGTGAGAGTGCGTATAATCCATGGACTCACATTAGTCATAAAGAACTCATATACTTATTGCAAAAGTTTATTAGCCCTCGAAGCAAAGTACTACTACGCATGCTCATAGGGGGGAGCTTGGTAGGAGTTAACCATCGCGCGCCCCCGACCTTCACGCAAAGATAAACGATCAAAATACAATGCACGCCAATTTGGTTACATAGTTAGGAGACCATACGTGCATGCTGTAGGGGAACGTTGCATAAAATAAAAAATTTCCTACGTTCACCATGATCAATCTATGGAGTCATCTAGCAACGAGAGAGGAGTGCATCTACATACCCTTGTAGATCACGTGCGGAAGCGTTCAAGAGAACGGGGTTGAGGGAGTCGTACTCGTCGTGATCCAAATCACCGGAGATCCTAGCGCCAAACGGACGGCACCTCCGCGTTCAACACACATACGGTTGGGAAGACGTCTCCTCCTTCTTGATCCAGCAAGGGGTAAGGAGAGGTTGATGAAGATCCAGTAGCACGACGACATGGTGGTGGATGCAGCACGATCACGGCAGGGCTTCGCCGAGCTTCTGCGAGAGGGAGAGGTGTAGCAGGGGAGAGGGAGGCGCCAAGACTTGGGGTGTGGCTGCCGTCCCTCCCCCCTCTTTATATAGGCCCCCTAGGGGGGCGCCAGCCCTAGGAGATGCAATCTCCAAGGGGGCGGCAGCCAGGGGGGAAACTTGCCCCCCAAGCCAGGTGGAGGCGCCCCCACCCCTAGGGTTTCCAACCCTAGGCGCAGGGGGGACCAAGGGGGGCGCACCAGCCCACCAGGGGCTGGTTCCCCTCCCACTTCAGCCCATGGGGCCCTCCAGGATAGGTGGCCCCACCCGGTGGACCCCAGGGACCCTTCCGGTGGTCCCGGTACAATACCGGTGACCCCCAAAACTTTCCGGATGGCCGAAACCTGACTTCCTATATATAATTCTTCACCTTCGGACCATTCCGGAACTCCTCGTGATGTCCGGGATCTCATCTGGGACTCCGAACAACTTTCGGGTTACTGCATACTCATATCTCTACAACCCTAGCATCACCGAACCTTAAGTGTGTAGACCCTACGGGTTCGGGAGACATGCAGACATGACCGAGACGCCTCTCCGGTCAATAACCAACAGCAGGATCTGGATACCCATGTTGTCTCCCACATGCTCCTCGATGATCTCATCAGATGAACCACGATGTCGAGGATTCAATCAATCCCGTATACAATTCCCTTTGTCAATCGGTACGTTACTTGCCCGAGACTCGATCGTCGGTATCCCAATACCTCGTTCAATCTCGTTACCGGCAAGTCACTTTACTCGTACCGTAATGCATGATCCCGTGACCAGACACTTGGTCACATTGAGCTCATTATGATGATGCATTACCGAGTGGGCCCAGAGATACCTCTCCGTCATACGGAGTGACAAATCCCAGTCTCGATTCGTGCCAACCCAACAAACACTTTCGGAGATACCCGTAGTGCACCTTTATAGTCACCCAGTTA